>NC_052474.1:7158018-7233872 GCF_009730915.1 Dioscorea cayenensis subsp. rotundata
AAGCTTACTGTTTTGTGGAATCTGCTTTTTGAAAAAGTGTGATGTCTTGGGTTTAGTGTTGACCTATCATCTTGTGTTCTGTGATATATATGCATATCTGAACTTGAATGAATGTATGAATGTTTTTCCTAACATTTTTCTTCTTTGTTAAGCTCTCCTTATCAAAAATTTACATCATGGCATCAGAGCTCTCATAGATCTTATGGGACTGTGATTAAAAACAAAAAATCAGCAAGGGCTTCCTCTACAAATACCTCAAAAAAATCATACCTTAAATCCCTATGGCTTCCAACAGCATACTAAACCTTTCACCTCCAGCTTTAAGTGGTGAAAATTATCAAGTCTGGGCTGTTAAAATGAAGGCTTATTTGAGAGGTCTTGGTCTATGGCAGTGGGTTGAAGCTGAGAAGGAAGTACCACCTCTTGGAGACAACCCAACACTCAATCAGATCCGGGCTCATGAAGAAGAAAAGACTAAAGCTCCAAGAGCTTTGTCTGTCATTCATGGTGCTGTTTCAGAAACAATTTTTTTAAGAATCATGGATTGTGAAACACCAAAAGAAGCTTGGGACAAGCTCAAGGAGATGTATGCGGGTAGTGATAGAACCAAGAAAATGCAGATTCTAAATTTAAAGAGGCAATTTCAAATGTTGAATATGAAAGACAATGAATCCATAAAGGAGTTTGCAGACAGGTTGATGGAAGTTGTTAACAAAATCAGACTTCTTGGTGAAGACTTGACCGATGAAAAGGGTGGTAGAAAAAGTTTTAGTGGAGCTTGCAGGAGAGATTTGAGTCTAAAAATTTCTTCACTTGAAGACTCAAAAGATTTAACCAAGATTTCTTTGGCTGAGCTTGTTCATGCTTTTCAAGCTCAAGAGCAGAGAAGATTAATGAGACAAGAAACTAGTAATGAAGGGGCTTTTCTTGCAAAGCAAAGGGAAGGTTCCTCAGGTGGTGAGAAGAAGCACTTCAGTGAGAAGAAGCACTTTGGTGAGAAGAAGTACCTTGGTGAGAAGAAAGACAAGGAGAAGAATGAGGGACAAGGAAGCAAAAGTGGACAAAAGGGCAAGTTCCCTCCATGTCCTCATTGTAAAAAAGAAAATCACTCTGAAAATTATTGTTGGTGGAGGCCAAATGTGAAATGTAGAGCCTGTAATCAGCTTGGACATGTTGAAAAAGTTTGTAAAAGCAAAGGAAATCAGCAAAGACAACAAGCTCAGCTGGCAGAAAATGAATCTGAAGCAGAAGAGAAGTTGTTTGTTGTAACTTGTCAAGCATCTGGTAACACCAACAACTTTTGGCTTGTTGATAGTGGCTGCACAAGCCATATGACATTTGATGTTGAAGTTTTCAAGCATTTAGACACAACCTTTACCTCAAAAGTGAAAGTGGGCAATGGAGAGTACCTCAATGTGAAGGGAAAAGGTACAGCAGCCATTAGCACACCATCAGGTATCAAGCTCATTTATGATGTGCTTTATGTACCTGAGATAAGTCAAAATCTTCTAAGTGTGGGTCAAATGCTAGAGAAAGGTTTTTCCTTGCATTTTAACAAAATGTCCTGCATTATTCATGATCCAACTGGTCAGCATTTAATGACTGTTGCCATGAAAAACAAGAGTTTTCCAATAGATTGGAAACAGACCTCTGTGCATGCATATGCTAGTTCAGTTGATGATTCATGCTTGTGGCATAAAAGATTTGGCCATTCTAGCTACTCCACTTTAAAGCAAATGCATGAAAAGAACCTTGTTGCTGATTTGCCTGCTATAAATGATGTTGTTCATGTGTGTGAAATATGTCAAATGGGCAAGAATACAAGGTTGCCATTTGGAGACAGTAATTGGAGGGCCACAGAAAAACTGCAGCTCATCCACTCTGATGTGTGTGGACCAATGAGTGTTGAATCCTTAAATGGCAGCAAATATTTCTTGATTTTTATAGATGATTACTCAAGAATGTGTTGGGTTTATTTTCTCAAACAAAAATCTGAAGTTTTGAGCCAATTTACATGTTTTAAAGCTCTTGTGGAAAAGCAAACTGGTCATAGCATCAAGATGCTCAGAACCGATAATGGAGGTGAATATATCTCTTCTAAATTCAAAATGTTCTGTGACAAGCATGGCATTCAACATCAACTGACTGTTCCTTACACTCCTCAACAAAATGGAGTGAGTGAGAGGAAAAATAGAACTATCATGGAGATGTCTAGGTGCCTTTTGTATGAAAAATCCTTGCCAAAAAAGTTTTGGGCTGAGGCTGTCAATACCTCAGTATATCTATTAAATCTTTTGCCAACAAAATCTTTAAAAGGCAGTATTCCTCATGAATTATGGCATGGTTTCAAGCCTTCTGTTGATCACTTGAAAATTTTTGGGAGTGTTTGCTATGCTCATGTTCCTGATGTGCAAAGGGATAAATTGGATGCAAAAGCTATTGTTGGTATATTTCTTGGCTACAGTAGCATCACGAAAGGCTATAGAGTTCTGAATTTGAAGACTAACAAGGTTCAAGTAAGCAGAGATGTGAAGGTTGATGAAGCTGCAAAATGGAATTGGAAAAAAGGTGAAGCTGAATTTCTTCCAATCGAGGGTTGATAATATTACTTTACCTCAAGAACAAGATGATGGTGGTTCAAGTGATGATGATGAAACTCCTATAAGAGGCAAAAAGAACACTTGCGAAATTTATGATGATGCAATTTTGTAAAGCTTGAACCAACAAACTATGCAGATGCAAGCGTTGATGATGGTTGGAGGGCAGCAATGGAGGAGGAGATGCATATGATTAACAAAAATTCAACTTGGAAACTTGTTGATAGACCTCAAAATCGAGAAAGTCATTGGTGTCAAGTGGGTTTATAGAACCAAAATGAATCCGGATGGTTTTTATAAACAAAAGTCGAAAGCAAGACTTGTGGCTAAGGGTTATTCACAACAACAAGGCATAGATTATCTGAGACACTTTTTGCTCTCGTGGCAAGGCATGATACAATCGGAATGTTGGTTGCTCTGCGACTAAGTTTGGATGGAAAAATTTTTCATCTTGATGTTAAATCGCTTTTCTCAATGGCATGCTAAATGAAGAAATTTTTGTTGAGCGACTGAAGGTTTTGAAGTTGTTGGTAGTGAAGCAAGGTATATAAGCTTTATCAAAGCTCTTTATGTCGTAAACAAGCTCCAAGAGCTTGGTACAGACAAAATTGATACTTATTTGCGAGAATGGGTTTCAAAGGAGCAAAAAAATGAGGCCACTCTTTATGTTAAAAAAACTGAAGGTCATAAAATTCAGCTTGTACTCTCCTTATATGTTGATGATTTTGCTAATTCTTGGTGGAAATTGAGCCATGATTTTTGGATTTCAAACAAGTTATGGAAAAGGAGTTTGAAATGTCAGACCTTGGTGAAATGAGGTATTTCCTTGGGATGGAGATTCATCAATTCTGGGATGGTATTTTTTTATCACGTCAGCGAAGTATGCTTGGCAAGTGCTAAAAATTTCATATGGAGAAAGCAAAAATCGGTTGCTACTCCTTTGACAGTTAATGCAAAATTTTCCATTGATGATGGGGAAAGCAAGGTTGATGCTTCAAATTATAGAAGCATTATTGGAAGTCTCTTATATTTGTCTACAACAAGACCTGACATTATGTATGCTACTAGCTTGCTTTCTAGATTTATGCATTCTCCCGCAAAGAAGGCTCATCTTTGTGCGACAAAGAGAGTATTGAGATATATTAGAGGCTCTACTCGATTATGGTGTTCTTTTCTCAAAAAGGGAAAATCATGATCTTTTTGGTTTTGCGAACAGTGATTGGGCAGGCAGTGTTGATGATTCAAAGAGTACATCGGGGCTATGTTTTTTTCTTTTGGCGTTGGTGTTTTTCTTTGGAATTCAAAAGAAACAAGAAGTTGTAGCTCAATCCTCGTGAGCGAGAATATATTTCAGCAGTGGAGCAACAAATCAAGCAATTTGGCTTAGAAAAAAATCTTATCCGATTTGGGACAAGTTCAGAATCAAGCTACAACAATTTGGGTGGATAACAAATCGGCCATTGCAATGTCCAAGAACCCGTTAATCATGGAAGAACAAAGCATATAAAAGTCAAGTTTCATGCTATTAGAGAAGTCGAAAGACTTGAAGAAATTGAGCTAAAAGTATTGCAGCACTAATGAACAACTTACGGACATTATGACCAAAGCTTTGGAAAAAGGATAAGTTTGTAAAAGCGAGATCAATGATGGGAATCTCAATGAGAAATTTCAAGGAGGAGTGTTAGAGTCTGAAATTTCTCTAACAAAAAGATGAATTAGCTGTAGTGGACTAAAGCTTACTGTTTTGTGGAATCTGCTTTTTGAAAAAGTGTGATGTCTTGGGTTTTAGTGTTGACCCTATCATCTTGTGTTACTGTGATATATATGCATATCTAAACTTGAATGAATGTATGAATGTTTTTCCTAACATTTTTCTTCTTTGTTAAGCTCTCCTTATCAAAATTTACATCATTTATAATCAATAATGGAATTTGCTCTTTTTAATTTCAGTACTTAGGTATGGTTAATTAAAAATAAAAGGTATATCTATTAATTTGTTTTAAGTCCCTCTAATATAATTTATTCTTAAAAAATTCTTATATTTTAATATTTTAAATATATAAAAATTACTTATATTTCTTGAAAATTAATATATATATATGCAATTTATTTTTAAATAAAGTCAAAATAAAGAAATAACAAGACTAAGGTTGTTGGGTCTTCAAATGTCACACTGTTATAACCCTAGAGTAACTTAGGCCTTGTGTTCTTCTTGTTTCCTCTCTTGTTTTCATTAGATTAATAGAAGTAGAGAGGATGAGAAGAGAAGATGGCAAGGTGAGTGGGCTATCCGAATTTTCTTTTTATCTATTTCGACTTTTTCATCATATATTTGCTTAATGTGGTGTTGTTTTGATGTGATCTATTATATTGAAATTTTGGTTAGCTTGTGATGGATTATCACAATATGTTTGAATGAGAGATTTTCAAGAATTTATTTGATGGTTCTATTGAAGTTCAAGGCTTGTATATATTGACTCATTATTATTCTAATTGCCAACTCATTGTGTTTTGCATAGCCCACTTGATAATTGTTGTATATTGTTGATAAGGTATATAAATTGGTCATGTTCTTGACTTGTGTGAAATTCATTGAGTGGAATTTGGGTGATGCAACAAGGTGTTTGATATAATGCTTGCAAGGACAATATGCAAACCATGACCAATTGATTATTAGATATTGATGGTATGAGTTTATGGATTGTTGGAGATGGTACTATGTGTGAGACTTTGTATATTAATGTTAATGACATGGGTATTTATACTTATAAGAGGTGTGTGTGAAATTGTTATTATAGATTGGTGCATTGGTGAAATAAGACATTATTTTCTTTACATCTACTTTGGAAATGTAAATTACTCTTAGATTTGTGAAGAGCGTGTGTTTGTTTATTTATGGATATAGATTATAAGTCTATGCATGTTGGCAAGTGAAATTTTATTATATGAGGGAGTTATGTTTATGAAATTCTTTTGCTTGGAAATGGAAGAGATTGGAAATGCTTTTATGATATGTCGGGATGATGTGAAGGGGTTAGAGAAAGGGGGGGAGTTGTATGCTCATAATTAAAATGTAAGTTATTGATGAGAACTTATGTGATAAGAATTAAAGCATGAATGTTCAAGAATGAAAATAATAATTTGAGTTGCTTTTGAATCTAGAGGAATGGAGTGGTATGAAGTTGGGATTGAAGACATTTTTTAAGGGTGAGGTGACATGGCAATTATGGCCGGTAAAGAAATGAAAAGTGGGTGAGTTGCTTAGGGTGTTATTACATCTTGAATATTAGAGGTGATCTTGGCCTAATGTTTAATCAAAATTGGGATAGTTGATTAATATAGCTTATTAAGGGTTTGATGTTGCTCGATGTTTCAAGGTTAGTTTTTAAGGGAGGGGGAAAACTAGGTTTATGTCTTTGAAATGATAACTTGTTTTCGATGAACAATTATGATAAGATACATTGTTGTTAAAATCAAAATGATGGGGAAAACCATGGGTGTGGATTGGATTGTAGATTGGAAGTTAGGGTTTATTAAAAGACTTGTGCAAGATGATGTATCTATAGGGAATCTTAAGGTTTAGCTTGATTTTTCTCACTTCTGGGGACAAAACTTTGGGAAGGATTTGTCAAGGAAAATGTTCAGTATGGTCCTGAGTTTCGTTCGACAAAATATCTTTCGCAATTGTTAGTATGATCTTGGAGTTATGTGTTGTGAAATGTAACAGGTTAGAAGTGATATTATGCCGAGACCTTAAGAGTGTAATTCCCAGGGTGATTGGTTTTTATTTTATGATTTATCCATTTGGTAAATTTTGTTAATAAATTTCTGTTTCTTCAGTTATTTTCCCTAATGTTGGATTCTGAAGTTCTATATTTCTGTTCGTGTGAGTATCTGGGAAATTCATGAATACTCTGTATTTTGACTATGATGTTTTGTGTAAGTGATTTATTATATCATTTTGCTTATTTTTATATAACTTATTCTGTTTATTTAGTTATTTGCCCCCGGATTGAAAACTTGGAATTTATTAGTATTTCTGCGTTTATGTGAACTTCTGAATTTACAATTTCTGAACTCGAACTCTGTGTTTTTGGTGTATAATTATTTATTTATTTATTTTGTTCTTGCATTAATTACTCGGTATTTTCTCCATCTGAATTCAGTATTTTGGGGTTTTAGTACATTTCTATTCATGGCTCGCCCAGCTAGGAGGAGTAAGTCCTAGCCATGTGCACATGTTTTCTGTAGTAGCGCTCACCCTCCCCGATCGCGGTCGATGATCCCGGCTACTACTGCTGATATTTTGTTACGCTTTTCGTTCCGACTTCACGATCGATGATCCAAACCTCGTCTATTGATTTTGCTATTAGTCGTGAGATGTACATGTATGTTTTGATGATTTTTCAGCCATTTCGACTATCTCCAGATTCGAGCATTTTTCACGTATTTTCGTTCCACTATTATTTTGCTATTGGCCATTCTGTTCGAGAAGTATTATGTTTTGGAAATGTTTAGATAACAAATTTTCCGTATTCTGCTGGTATTTTGAGTTTCTCGTGTTTTCGTCCCACTCACTGAGTAACCGAGTTACTCAGTCTCTCTTCTGCTATCTTTTCAGGTACTCGACTCTTAGATTGTGCTTAAGACCTTGTTGATCAGCCAGTGCTAGGATGGATCCATTAGGGTTGTCGTTTTCTTGTAAATTTTTAATAACCTGTATTTATACCTTGGATTCTCGTATCTGTAAGTCTGTGTTGTATTTTTGTACCATTTTTTTATTGTTTTCTGTTCTACTTGATAGAGTTGACTCTGACCAGGTCAAACCTGAGACCTTGCACCCAGTGGGGCCCATCCCCGTTGGATGCGGCCGATCTGTCAACGGACCCAGCTTTGGGGTTGGGGCGTGGCACACACGCTCCATTGATTTCTTATAATAAGACTAAGACCCGTATGGAACATATTTTTATTATTTTTTTTAACACTTTAAAATAAAAGATGGAAGTTATACCAGTTAAACTATGGTTGTATATATATGTACGTTTGCAAGAATCCCAAAGTATCCTTATATTAAAAAAAAATCTGATTTTTTTAATGCTTTCTATCACATAATGTTTTAAGTTTCATTGACAAATCTTTGCAAGCTATACAAATAATGTTTTAAACGACTAAAATTATTACTTTATTCATTACATCAGCGTAATTACTTTCTTATTTTTTTTTTCCCAAATGCTGGTAGGAGGACTTAAACTCAGGATCTTTTTAATTATGATTTGGAGAACACACTTGGTACTGATATTGATTGATTAGTATTAGTAATGATAAGTATCGTTAGACATAGATCCACTATCCAATAAAGCTGTTGATTCCACCTCAAAACAAAGCTTGTTCCATGCCCAAATGGCATTGAACCTCATTATTATGTGCTTAGACAAGTACTAGATGTGGCACAATACCAAACACTCCAAATAACATATATGTGGAAATATTGCATCTTCTTCTCATCATCAATTTAGGTGTAATACCCAATTTAACCTCTCTATTATTATAAAATAATTTTTTTAAAAAAATATTATTAAAATATTTTTGAGAAAAATTGGTCACTAAAAAATCAAAAAATTATTAAAGTGTTACTAAAAATGTTAAATATTTTTTAAATTTTGAATAACATTTTAATAATTATTTATTTCATTTGAAATTTTTTAATAATATTTTAACAATTTTAATAATATTTTAATATTATTTAATACCAGTCAACAACTTTAACCGAAAACCTAACGTGAAACCATCCTTGATGATTATACCTCTTCTTTATTATAATAAATCTCATTTTGCAAACACATATATAATATTTCTCGTATATGATTCAATAAATGTATATATAATTCCATAAATATTAAGTAAAACTTACAAATCTTTATAGAAAGAGGAACAAATATATATATATATATATATAATCCCCTTCATTTTCATTAACGGAATTAGTATCACGTGGAACACACGTGCGTACGTTTCTTTTGTGGACTTTATTGACGACATTTCTAGCTAAAGCGCAGTGAATGAAGAAAGTGGACCTCTGGCGAGAGCTCACCAATGGCTGGTTTCGAATTTTTTCCATGAATTCTAGAAGCTTGGAAGTTGTGAAGAAAGTGAGAGAGAGAGAGAGAGAGAGAGATGAAGACGAAGGACAAAGTCCAAAGGAGCAAGCTCAATGACCGGTTGACTCCGTCGTCAATTCTCAGCTGTTCTGACGTAGACGCAATCCGTGTTACGCGTCGTCTCTCAACTGCCCATCTAAAGTCTACACCTCATGCATGTCTTTCCATGAATCCATACTACTTGCCATCAACCTCTGCTCAATGTTCTCCAAGCTCCCAACTTTCCGACCCAGCAAGGCTTCCTCGCCGCAGGTTTGATCTCTGTGATGCTTGTTTGTCTGTATAAACGCTTGTGTTTGATTACTGTTTCTTAACAGTTGGAGTTCAGCTTGTAGCTGTTAATATTGAGCATGGGTCAAGTATTTCTTGTTTGATATGTTTTTTTATCTGGATTTCTGGCTAAGAAAAGAGTGTCTTTGGGGAATTGAGCTTGCTTCTTTACTGTGGCATTAAGTTGAGCACTTGCTAGGTGTATGCTTTCCTTCTTTGTTAACCATGGAACTACAAAAGATTCACATATGAATATTGAATTCATTGAGATTATCATCATGCATGTATTGGTATTATTCATTAATCTTTTTTTGTTTTGCAGAATGGAAAGCAAGGTCCTTTTCACAGGTTTAATTCATTGGTACCAAATAAATCAGCTTTCTCCGGCGTCTGATGCTCAACAGACATATCCGAGTTTTGATACTTTACCTTTGACATCATACATATCTGATGAAACTTCTAGTCTAGACTCTCCAAGAAGGTACTCAACAAGTGAAGGCCAAGAAAGCCTAACACCTTCTTCAGCCTTTTCCAGCGAGAGAAATTTCGATCGTTCTGCATTGCTTCCTTATGATGAAGCTGAAGAACAGTTCTTGGAAGACTATGAAAGCTATTTCTTTGCACCTTTCAGTGGATAACGTGCGGCGAAATCAATATCCAAAAGCTTGAATCACAAAGACTCACATATTTGGATCATGCAACTTGTCCATTGTTTTCACGGTTTCAGGTGTGTATGCTTCAATTTCACTATATTTTTCAAGTTAGTTCTTTATGTTGCATTATAAATGGCTGAATCCATCTGTCGAAATCTATTCACTGCTCAAGGAATTCCTTTCTATTATTTGTTTTCATTTTGTAGGTTGAACAGCACATGCAATTCCTGCTTGAAGACACACATCCCTTCTTAGGCTCAACTAGCATCAGAGGCAAACAAAGCAGAGTCCAATATAACCATCTTGACAAAACTTGTGAACACATTCTGGATCTTCTCAACACAAACAAGGATGAATATTTAGTAATTTTCACCTCAGGGATTTCATCATGCTATAGGCATTTCGGTGAGATGCACCACTTCCCGAAAGGCAGCTTGATACTCACTGTTCCAGACCACCAAAAGTTTATTAAGCATATGGTTCAAGGAGCAGCGCAAAGCAATGCCAAAATTGGAACTATACCTTTGAAGAAGAATGATTTGTGTATCCATGTCACTGAATTCCAGAAATTGCTAAGAAAAAGAGGATGGAATAGTAACGGATTCGGGCTTCTGGCTTACCCGGTGCAATCCTCATCCGGGATGTGCCATTCTCTGAATTGGATTGTCAGTGCACAACAAAGTGGATGGAAAGTTCTTTTGGATGTTTCCAGTTGTATTCCGATGGTCAATGTGGATCTTTCATTATATCAACCTGAGTTTGTGATTGGTTCACTATATCATATGCTCGGATATCCTTCCAATGTTGGTTTTCTACTTGTTAGAAGGAGTTCTCATTCCATCTGTAGGGAGACAAGATCAGCCCGGTTACGAATTGCTGAACTGCCTGAAGATGGAAAGGCTGTTCATATTTTGACAGAAGGTGGAAGTTTGAATATTCACACATTTGCATCACTGTACTTCGGTCTTGAACATCTACAGAGCATTGGTGTTTTGGCTGTTCAGAAGAGGATTAAGAGTCTCATCTCTTGGCTTGTCAAGACTTTCAAGTCATTAAAGCATAAATTGGATGATAAGCCGATGTTACAGGTTAGCTCTGTGCTTTTATCTCTGCCTTTTTCTTCAGTAAAATAAGGTTACTCAAAACTAGAACAATAAACCAAATATATTGCAATCTGTGAGTGTTTATAGAAGTGATTCATGGAAGAATGGAATACACCCTGGAATACAGTACGGAATAACTGAAGAGCTTTTTTGTGTAAAAGCAAAGAAACTTCTGCTGATAAGTTTAATTTGTGGGTTTTAATGCATTATACATGAATTAATTTGTGTTAACCTCTTATGCCTGCACAGTTATATGGCTCGTCGGACATGCAGCACAGAGGCTCTATACTGGCATTCAATGTCTTAGACCCCACCGGGAGCATCTTTCCGGCAAGATTGGTGCAGCAGCTTGCGGAGAATAACAATATCTTTCTTGGTACTGTCAATCTCTGCGAGCCGAGTTTGTTGGACTCTCAGCAGAAACAAGACAAGCAATGGGAGAGTGATAGTCTCAGAGCAACTGGCTGCCATATAGAAGTTCTTTGCCTTTCCCTCGGCCCTGTTTCATCATTTGAGGATGTGTACAGGCTAGTGCAGTTCTTATGGCGATTTAGAGATGAAGATTACATGTCCAATGAGGCTGCTGGGTATGTTGAAGAGCTTGAGAAGGGATGTTGATTACCTTGAATGCACTAGCCTAACGGTACATGAAGGAATTGGTAATGTTCCCAGAATCCTCCTTATCAGGTGAAATATGGTATGGTGTATATATTGCTTCATTTTTTATCTATAGATTTAAGTGATATGTAAACGATCTTTAAATCTTGGCAGATTGATCAATTTTGTTAGAGAATATCAGAACTTTGCCAATCTCTCTATGCATGTGGTAACTAAAGCCATAATATGTTCATCACATAAACCGTGAAATTTTGCATTTATATTCAAAATAACAGACAACGAACAAATGTTTGGAACATGAGCACAAATTAAAGAACACTGGATGATTCTGAGGGTCCAGGAACTACAAAGTAGTGTAGAGAATTAAGTAAAATATAAGCCTGTGTGAAGCTAGTTGATGTTGGGGCAAACAGGTCCCTTGGATAGACCAAGGTGTACCTCCATTCCATGATGCATGTCCGCTGGTCGGAAAACCTCCGAGTCTTGGGGCACTGCAAAGACGATAAGAAAGGGAGGTTAGCCAGAACTAGCAAACAAAGAACAGTTTCTTTGAGTAATCCTAGTCAACCCATCCGTGAAATAGGCAAGCTTGGAGTTTAAGACACTCAATCTCTAGGGAGGGCTGGTCTCCTTGCGTTCAAATACAGAATTAATGAAAAGCAAGCACCCAAGCAAGCTTTAAAAAGGTAAAGCAAATTAAAACTTAGCATCAAAACTTCTAGAGTGCAACCTCCTACTACAAATGAAAAGTTCAAAAGGTAGCTCTATCTGATGAAAAAATTTACTGGCCACAAATGTTGAACCTCATGCTCATATAAGAGACAAATTATTTAATGGACCATATAAAGTGAAGTGCAACAACTCAGAAGAGGAAAAGGTACTTGCCATTAAGGTAGTCTTCAAAACCAAAATCATCCAAGCTGCCAGTGAGTGCCTCCAGACCTAGCATGGAGGATGGAATAGCTCCAGGAGGCCTCTTAAATCTGCAACAAAGATAATTAATTATCCCATTAAATAGATGTTTAGCTTATATAGAAGGAAAGGCACGATATACTGTCTAGTTCATAACCAATGCAAGCAACCTGGTGCCACCAAACTCACTTGATCAAGACAAAATTGCTTACCCATTAATGTAACCTGTGAAGGTTCAGTAGCATTTACAAGGTCATATGAATTAACTTTATAAGCTATGATAGGCCAAAAATCAATAGCATTTGGAGTAACTGCATGAAGACATAATATCAACATTTTGTTTTTAATTAAGGGTATATATCTGTAAATATAATAGGTAGTCATGTATGTGCATTACAAGAGACATTATATGGAGATGCCCTTGAGATGTCTATAATCTCGGTTGTGTTTCAAAGCCAACCACATGATATTTTCCTTCTCCCTCTTTATGGGTGACAATTTGAAGTAATAAGACTTCTGCTATGTATAAATATAAATATAGCTCCCACTGGCAATATTATGCTGAACCACAGCAAAGGACAACCCCACAAGGAGTTTGTCATTCAATCTACACCAAATATTCTCATAACTGAACCAGCATTTCCTTAACCAAATAGTCTACCAGGATCCCGTTCTAGCAATTTATCGCCCAATTATACACTATCATATTGTCTTCACCTTGCACAATTAGATATCCAACAGTTCTAATTAAATTAACCAAAGCAAGTGTGGCAACTAAGAGTTGTTAAGCACTACTGATTGTCTAACAAAGCATTTCCAGAGAAACTAAAAAAATATGATGCTTGACATACCAAAGAGTTTCCATACATCTAGTTCCATTTGCATCAATCCTTGATGGGCAATAACTCCATCCAAAAAAAATCTTTCTAAAGGTAAACTACAGTTGAAAATTTTGTTTTAATTTTTCCAAAGGAGAGAGGTATAGAAATTAGCAAGGTTGTCACAGGCGCAAGGGGGTCCTAGGGGCCTAGGCGCAAGGCGCAAGGTGCAGGCGCGCGCCCGATTAACACTAGGCGCACTAGTTTCCACTAAAGAAAATTGAAAAATTAGAAATATTTGTACTAAGGATTAATTTGTATTAAAGTTTTAAAATGTTCTAAAGATTAATATCATAGAAGACGAACAGACATTAGAAAAAAAAAATTACATAATAACATGAAAAATAATCTTCAAATGTATAATACAAAATGCAATAATATGATATAATTCATGTATATAGTCCAAATCCTAACTTGTATAATAAAATCTAGATTTTAGTGACTATCATCAGAATCATCAAATCCATCATCATCCAACATCATCAATTTCCTCTTCAAATTTATCATTCTCTTCATCTAAACTCTTCATCTAAATAGTGGATTGGCCCGAAGAGGAGAGATGAGGTCTTGATTCTACTTGGTTGGTTGTGTGTTAATCACCCTAATTTTAAACGGCTCTGATTGTATGTTGGCCTCTTTTATTTTTAATCATCAAAGATGTGTGGATAAGATTAAAAGTTAAACTAAATATTTTAAAAATAACCAAATAAATTTGTTGATGTTACGAAGGCGCGCCTAAGCCCACACCTTGAGCCTTGTGCCTAGGCTCAAAGGCGCGTGCCTTTATAACAGTGCCCGCCTGACACCTATAAAGGCGCAATCTGTTGAGCCTTGAGCCTGAGGAGCCCGAGGCGCGCCTGACAACTATGGAAATTAGTGAAAGCTGCTCGCCATGCTAAAGGTATTCCATAAACCTAGTTTCATAACATCAAACCTAGCTAGATGACAGCCTTCATCACGCAAACTTCTCGAAAAGGGATCATCAACCTTAAACCCTAAATCAATATAACCAGTACCATGATAACAAGCCAAGTTGGACAAAACCTCCGTTAAACAATTTCCTCTAAAGGGAAAGTTCAATTAGACATTACAAAAGCAAGTAATCATCACAAAAGTTTAAACTTTAAACCAGAAGCATTAAAAAACCTACTGCTCCATCTCCTTAAGCTCCTAAGCTAAAGCATCAGAATAACCATTCCATATATCTCTAGTACGTCAAAACACCAGTTCCATTCACAAAATTCTCATAAACAAACTGAATGAGATCAAACATTAACCTGTACAATCTAAAAAAAACCCTAACTTTTCTAATATATTATTCATAAAAATTAAAATTTGGGGATAAATACCTGGCAAAGATTTGCCGGTCGAGATCCTTTCTGAGATTGAAAGCCGAACCATAGCAGAGATCGCACCCCATCCGCTTCTTCTCCTCCCAAAATCTCCTCTCCTGAGCAGCTCCAAACAACAAGCAAAGTAAAACCAAACCACGGATAGCAAGATCAAACTAGAACACCAAAAGATGAGAACAAAGAGAGATTACGGATTCACGAAGGGATTCGAGAGGATGGGCGCCGACGATGCCACCCTTGACGCCATCGAGACCGAGCCGGAGGGTATCATGGTTGCTCGCTAGGGCCTGGTCGATCGATTTAGAGGAAGAGATCGCCATGAATTCTCTTCGCTCTGCTTCCCGAGCTCTTCTTTTCTACTGCTCCCATGGCGAAGTGGAGGCTTGGAAAACACGAAAGTTTCTAATGGGCCTCAACAATCGGCCCAATATCAGTGCATACTCATGTCGGCCAAGTTTTCTTTTGAGGGAGTTTTATAGTTACTATTATATACTTGAAATTTTTTTAATTATATAATTCTTTTTATTACTACCACTACATCCGGTGAGATTCAGGGTGGTCTAAGTGAAAATAAGGCCTAGGTATGATAATTTTTTTAATTATTTTTATTAAATAATAAACTACATAATAAAAATAAAAAATATAAATTATTATTAATAATAATGATAAAATAAAATATTTATCCAAACATCTAGAGATTTGACTTTTTTTTTAATCTTTAGTTTAATTACTTGCAATAACTAAAAACCCCCCACTGATAAAATAATATTATGCAAATAGAATAATATATAATAGTAAATGAAAATTTTTTTTAAAAAAAAATGAATTTTGGGACCTAAATAATTGTGGGGCCTATTATAAAACTAAATTTTTAGCCTATTGATATTATAATAAATTAAGTATTATAATTTATAAATAAAATAAAATTTTCACGATCATAATAATTATTATGTGTATAATATAGCAATAAATAAAAATTTTAAAAAAATTTTTTTTTAAAAAAAACATGAATGGTGGGGCTCTAGAAAATTATGAGGCTCTATTATAACACCAAATATATTGCATATTGATATATCATCAATTAAATTTTTTAGTTTACTAAATACAAAATTTTCAAGACTATAGTTATGTGATAGGATAATAGGAAATGAAATCTTAAATATAATTTAAAAAATGTATAGTGACACCTAAGAAAATTCAGAGGCCTTATTATAACACCAAATTTATTAGATATTGATATATCATAAATTAAGTTTTATAGTTTAGAAAACAATTAAAATTTTAAAAATTATAATTATGTGGATAAAATAATAAATAAAAATTTTAAATATAATTAAAAATAAATAAATATATGAGGCCTATGCATAGGTCTTGGTCGTCACCTATGCCTAGGGCCAGGTGGGCCCTGAATGTATTGTATGCGCATTTCATAATATAGCCAATACCGCTAGGTTATGAATGTCTTGGTAAAAAATTTTTTGATAAACCATGTTATTACATAAAACCAATAATAAAACAAATATATATACACACACAGAAATGCAATGAGACACTATTTGTAGAAATCTCCCATCCATCCGCTTATTCATAACAAAAAAAAAAATTAACTACATGATGACCTTCTCTACAAGGAGCGACTAGCATAAATATCACACTATTAATTTAAGTTGTGTAGATATCTTTTGGGATACATCCTGGACCAGAGCTTCCTGAAAAATTACGTTTGTCTGTGGTTTTGATTTTTATAGTTTGAGTTCTGGTGTTCCTCTACCAACATTCGTAGATTTTAAATTTACAAATGTTATTATCCATCGTTAGATTTTGATCCAACGGTTCTACAGTATATCATAAATAGTATTATTGTGTTTATAAATAATTATACAATGAAAAGTATTATGCACAGTAATTTGATCTTCACCATTCAATCAATTTGTACATAATAACTAAATAAATCTAAACCCACCGATTCTACATTATATTATAAATAGTATTACTGTGCTTATAAATAGTTACATAGTGAAAAGTGAGATGTATATCCTGGGTTGGCATGGTGCGATTCTTACGGGTACGGTAGTTTTGAGGGGCTCCTTCAGTGTGACTGTGGAGTTTCTGTCTAAAAAAGAGAATCGGACTTGGAGATGCACTACGGTCTATGGGCCTAATGCTCGATCGCTAAAACAGGCCTTTTGGGATGAGTTGCGTGCCAGTGTGGGCCCTCCCGGGTTACCTTGGATTATCTGCGGAGATTTTAATGCTACATTTGATGTAGGTGATAAAAATTCGGGTACACCAAATTTTGAGGACATTAGAATGGCTAATTTGTTCCTTCAGGATCTCAAATTATTTGAACCACTAGCTGTGGGTCGTAGATTTTCCTGGACCAATGGACAAGCTGACCCGATCTGGGTTAAACTTGACCGTTTCATTGTGAATGATGAATGTGCTTGTTTATTCCCTTAAGTTGATTCAGAACAGTTTGCCCCGACTGGGTTCCGATCATGTCCCCATCAGGCTTGAATTCGGAATTCATCATTCGGTTCCGAGGCCTTTTAGGTATGAGCTGGCTTGGTCCACTGCTGAGGGTTTTCGTGACCCTAGTTAGAAAGTGGTGGGAGGAATGTGCCCCGACGGGCTGTGGTGCTTTCATCTTGGCTAAAAAGTTAATTTATATTAGAGGGCACCTGCGTCCCTGGGCAAAGTTCTCTTTTGGCTCCATCAAACTCAGGAAGCTTGCCCTGCTGCATGAGCTGGATAAGCTGGACGCGGTGGCAGAAAACAGGATCCTTTCTTCCTCTGAGTCTAAACAGGAGGAGGATTTGAGAATTGAGCTGGCCCTGATCAATAAGCAGGAGGAGTTATATTGGAAGCAACGATCTAGGCTGCAGTGGTTGAAAGAGGGTGACGACAACACGAGGTTCTTCCATCTGGTTGCGAACGGTCGTAAGAATAGGAATTTTATTCCTAGTATCAATCTCAACAGCACCACTTTGACGGATCCTAAGGAGATTGGTAAGGAGTTCTCTTGCCGGTTTCAACAGCAGTTTGGTCAAAAGCGTTCTAATCGATTCATGATTGACTTCCGGAAACTCCTTGCGAATAGGAATTTTGTTGATTTAACACATCTCGAAAGACCGTTCACGTTGGAGGAAGTTAAGACGGCAGTTTTCGAGCTTGGGAAGGATAAGGCACCGGGTCCCGATGGTTTTCCTCTATTATTCTTTAGACAATTCTGGGATACTATCAAAATTGACTTGCTTATTCTTTGTGAAGACTTCTACTGGGGGAGAGCTAATCTTGAGCGTATTAATTGGGCTAATATTGCACTTATTCCCAAGGTTGACTCTCCGGAGTCGCCAGGGGATTTTCGCCCTATTAGCCTTATTAATTCCTCTTTGAAAATATTATCTAAGATTTTAGCAACCCGACTTGGTGCCGTGATAAATGCGCTTGTTGATTCGGATCAGTCGGCGTTCTTGAAAGGCAGATGTATTTTAGACAACATCGCTACTGCGGAGGAACTGATCTTCAGTTTACACAAGCGGAATCTCCCTGGACACATTTTAAAAGTTGACTTAGCCAAGGCGTTCGATGTTGTGGATTGGGACTTTATTTTCGATTTGTTGTTAGCTAGAGGTTTTGGAGTAAGATGGGTAGGATGGATCAAATGTATTCTAACTACTTCGAAAGCTTCTATTCTTGTGAATGGATCTCCAAATGGTTACATCAGATATCACAGAGGTCTGAGGCAGGGTGACCCTCTGTCGCCATTACTCTTTGTATTAGTGACTGACGTCCTTAGTTCGATGTTTGCGCACGCGCTCAACTCAAAAGTGCTAGTGGGGGTTCCTTTGGGAGAGTTCGGGAGTAGATGCAATCTGCACTACGCGGACGATCTCCTGATTCTAACTGCTGGTGGGTGCGAGGATCTCAGGATCATTAAGCTGATTCTGTACCTGTTTGAAGGGTTATCGGGGCTTGAAACGAATTTTTCAAAAACTTGCCTTTACTCTAGCCAAGTCGGCGTGCTTCCCAGTCATGCTGCTGTGGACACCCTGCAGTGCAAGGTGGACTTGTTACCAGTTGTGTATTTAGGTATCCCTATATCTGGTAGAAAGCCGCGCAAGCAGGGATTTGGGAAGGGGTCATTCTCAAGGTTAGAAAACGGCTTGCGGCTTGGAAAATGCAACATTTGTCTCTAGGAGGTCGTCTCACTCTTGTGAACTCAGTGCTATCGGCTATCCCAACTTACTGGATGTCCATTTTCCGATTACCTCGTTGGGTAGTTAAAGGAATTGATCGTATTAGAAGGGATTTCCTCTGGTCTGGACCTGATTTTAATCATCCGGGTTGTCGACTGGTTCGCTGGAATAATCTCTGTCGACCTCGGGATCAAGGGGGTTGGGGGATCCTGGACCTGGAACGCTTCAATCAGGCTCTTCTTGGGAAATGGTGGTGGAAGTTCATGTTGGACTCTTCATGGAATGGAGCAAAGGTGATTCAATTTAATTATGGCTTATCTCGCTCGAATCTTTGGCCAAACCAGTCGGGAAGGATTTCCTTTTTTTGGAAAGGGGTGTTGAGGTGTTTACCGGCTCTAAGGAGTTGTCTCTCCCACAAAGTCCTTAACGGCAAGGATACATTTTTTTGGAAAGACAGTTGGATTAACGGTGCCGCCCCTATGCATCTATGGCCTGTCGAGTACGGTGCGAGCAACCATCCTAATGGCACTGTTCACGATCTTTTACACTTATTGGAGGAGCCGCCCTTCACCGACAGCGATGTCGTCAGATTGTCTCTTACTGGGTTACAGACGTCGGATAGTAACTTAAGAGATATTAAGAGTTGGAGACTTGCTGGAAATGGGATTTTCACGGTGAAGTCCTTCTACAATTTTTTAATTGACGGAGGGCTCAGATGCTCGATTTCGCGCTTCTTCTGGCGTAATTGGTGTCCTAAGAAGATTAATCTGTTTAATTGGCTTGTGTGGCAAAATAAAATCCTTTCGTTGGAGAACTTAGCTCGTAGGAGATGTAACAGATTACCTACTGATACGTGCGTCATGTGTAACACCGGGACGTAAACGGTCGACCACTTGTTTATCCACTGCTCCTATGCCAAGCTGGTCTGGGATCATTTCATCAGAATCCTTCATCTTCCACAGTTACCGTTGTCGCTTCAAGATCTTTGGGGCCGGTGGAGATACGGTTTGCAACATGAGAGGAGGGCCTTTGGGGACCTAGTGGCGAAAGCAATTATTTGGAACCTTTGGCTAGCTAGGAACGATTGCATTTTCAATGCCAATATTATGCATACTCATTGTCTCATTGTAAAAATTGATCGTATGCTTGTATCTTGGTGTTCTTCTCTCGCAGACGGACCAAAAGTGAAGCTGGAGGAGAATTTCAACACTGTCAGACGCAGTTTAGAGTTCCTTGGCCCTCGTGTGAAGGCATTTGAGGAGACTCGGTCTTCAGAGGAGACGATTGATCCAAGCTCCGGCTAGGTTCTTTATAGTGTTATTGTATTTTGGGGGCTGTTGTCCCCGGCGTGGTTGTTCTCTTTTTGTTCTCCCTAACCACATCTAGTGGTCGGAGTCTGTGCTTTCTTTTTTTTTAATGCATTGTGGTTTATCCACTTTTTCAAAAAAAAAAAAAAAATAAAAATAATATTTAACAATAAATCCAATGTTCTTATAATGACATAGTCACATAGCAAAAAGATAGTCAACAGAAGAAAAAAAACAAGTTGGAGGGGAGCTAGACTTTCAAGCAACAATCTCAAATATCACCAATCGACCCGCTCTATTGTTCTCATATCATCAATTATTTTATATATATTTTTAATTTTATAGTTTTTTCATTGAAAATCTAATTTGCTTTTGAGTTATATATATATACATATTTGGGTGAAATATCAAGTGTGTATATTTTTAGAGTTATTTGTTTTTCAAGATGCTTGATGATAACTATTAAATGATAATCTAACGGTTAATATTTGTATAGAGAATTGTGCAAAATTATTGTTATTTACTATACATAATTACTATTTAAAAATTATTTAATACTATTTATTATTATGCATAAAATAATGTAAATTCAACAATACTATGAGCCATTCTAGATTTAAAATTTATGGATGATTTTAAGAGTGTCCCTAGAGAAACCCTAAAAATATATATATATATATATATATATATATATATATATATAATTTGAGCACATTAAATATGTGTTTCACTTTCAACTACATTTACATATTTAGATAATCAAATTACAAGTTTACAACATTAATATTATAAAAAAATCATAATGAACATATTTTAACTAAAATGAAAATTTTTTAAGTTGTGACTTCATACCATATTGGAATTGTTCAGAAGCATCTGTCCACTTTCACCTTTCTTCTTCACTCCCAAATTAATATAGGCTTCGTACGTCATGCACAAAAGCCCAATTCATTCTATTACATTAATTCTCCATTGATGTTTGGTTAACTAAGCTATTGACTAAGCTTGAACAGTTGAACTCCCTTAATTTTGTCTCTCTATATCTATTGTTCTCCTGCAATATATGAACTTTATGATTCTCTTCACATGCTACATATCAATTAAACTGCAAGTAATAGAACAAGGAACCACACATAACTAATCAAAAAGACATAAGGATTAAAGGAATTGAGACTAATAAAATCCTCAAATGAATAACTTCATCATTAATAAAGTACACTCATGAAATACAAAAGAACATAAAGAAACAAGCATACAAAAAAACATATATATATGTATAAACCATTCAGTCCTCCAAATCCTTCTCTACTTCAGAATAATAGGCGAAAGACGGCAAAGGACTGCGAAGCGGAGATCGTGAAGCCGGAAACTCGGAAAGCTGCCTTCCTTCACAATCATAGTATATAACTCCAGAGAAGTCCAATGGTTTACACTTCTCACCCATGAGAATAGTCTTCCTCCAAACATTAGTCTCATCATCTTCGTCTTCATCAATATCTACAAAGATGTCAGTCTCCTCAGAAGTCCTACTGTTCTTGCAGTCATCACTGGAGACTTTCTTCTTGGCACCAAAGAAAGGGATGAAACTTGCTCCACGAGAGAGAAGAGGTGTGACACGCCGTCGAGAAGAAACCGATAACCTTGACAGTGTAGAGTTGTTTCTGAGCTTCTTGCTAGCCACTGTCACTAATGTCTTCACAGAATGGAACACCCCTCTAATGGCCATGGTTGAAGATTATGATGCCATTCATGGTGGTCTATCCCTTGTTTTATAGGACTTTGTCAGAGTGTTGAATAGTTCTAACGTTTTGGAAGGGTATAATGGCCATAAGACTTTGGGAATTGTATGAAGTTTCGCAAGAATGTTCAAAGGTGTTTGTTGTTCAAAGTTCGTTGGTCTGGTTAGTGACCAAAATGGATGAAGATTGAAACTGAAATTAATGGATGGATTTTGGCCATGTAGGATAAGTCAACTTCAGATGCACTTAAGTAGGTCAACTTCTTTGAATCCAAGTCTGATATAGAGAATTGGTCACCCATGGGTTCTCAATCCACTTGTAAGTCCAGGTCTTTTATTCATAATGCCACATTGTCATAATTCCTTCTCTCTTTTTTTTCTACCTATTAGAAATAGATGCTATTCTAATGGTGTCTGTCATTTGTTATTCATACACATTTTTTCTGAGAGAAGATATATTACTTTGAAAGCGAATGTCTTAAATTAAGCTTCATCTAGTCATGTGTAGACCATCCAGGTTAGGGTCCATAAGCAATACAATCGCGTTAAGAAGATTCGTTTTCCCTGCGGTCTGCTCTGAATTTACAACTTGATCAACTAAAATATCTGATTATAAATAAAAAAAAATAAAAATAAAAACTAATCATTATAGTAACCATTAGTCAAATTATCTCAACTTACGCTATGAAAATACCAACAGCCTCTTTGCCTCTTTGTCTAGTGACATTGAGTTTTTGCACAAGGTATTAATTTGTTTTAAAGAGGATTTGAGATCGAATCTCCAAAATCATGCATAATGAGAGCACAAGTGTATTGAGACATTAAGTACTCCACTCTTATCCAAGTCTGGAATTGTTTGTTACATATTAGTTAAAAAAATTGAAAAAAAAAACTCTTACACCATGAAAGCGGGGTCATGGCTGAAAGGGCTTAAAATTCATGATTTATTTATTTATTTTTTTTCTTTAGTTTGTTTCAAGAAAGTAAATAATATAACTTTGAAAGGATTGTTTTAATTCTTAAAATTACATAAAATAAATTTTCATAGAAATGACAAATGCATCAAGGCAAACTTGTTTACATAATTGGTTATGAAAAGATGTATACTTTTTATATCAAGATGTGAACTTGTTTACATAGCTCTCAAACCTAAAATTCTATATTTGAAGCTTTAGACTCTATTTTTAATTCTAAAACATAAAATTCTAAAAATATTCTTCCTACTTCATAATTTATATATTTCTACCATAAACAAATTTAATTAATTTTAATTCTTTTTCACCTTTAACCATTGAATTTAAATATTATATTATTTAAAATGTATATTTTATTTTTTTAATATTTATTACAAATATTTATTAGCAGTGAAAGTGGCGATAACATGCCAGACTATTAGTCCAATCTACTTCCAACTTCATTAGTTGTATTTTAGGTGTTGTGGTTTTTTTTTATTGTTGTCGATGATAATCTATGTTATGACTATTTTCTAATTTTTTATATTATTGTTCATGTAATTTGTCCTAATTTTAATGAATTTATATTTCTTGTATTATTTTTTTCAACTTTTTATTTCTTATTAATTAAAAAACAAACTTGAATTATAAGTTATTAATTTGATTAAAATATGAAATTATAAGTACAAACTTTATAATAATGTATATTTATGTGGCTAAAAGTAAGCCAAAATTGTAATTTGATGACCCAAACCTCATTAAACAACTATTAATCAGAAGAAAAAAAAAATAAAAACTAAAAAAATAACTCGTGCTACAGTGACACAACTATTTGCATGCCACTGTAGCAAAAACTTGATTTGGCACAGGATTTGGTACTTAGTTGGATCGGAGCACGTCCTGTGCCAAATCAAGGCATCTCCAATTTATTTTACGCTCGGTTGGAGATACTCTAATTTACATCTTTTTTATACGTTTTGCATATGTAAACCGTTTACATCTTAAATTTGTTTACATCTTTTTATGAAAATTAAAAAGTATACACCTTGCATATTATATATATATATATATATAGCTTTGCAGGAAAAAAATTAGGTTAAAAGTTCAAAACAAAGCTAATGTTACCTTGGACTTTTTTAACTTTTTAACTATCACAGGCATGTGAAGTGACAAGAGCTGCAATTTTATATATATATATATATATATATATCATTGCAGGAAAAAAATTAGGTTAAAAGTTCAGAACAAAGCTTATGTTACCTTGGACTTTTTGACTTTTTTTAACTATCACATGCATGTCAAGTGACAAGAGCTGCAAAATTATTATTTTTATTTTTTTAAACTGCAGAATTATAGAAAACTGCACAATTATAGAAAACTGCACAATTATTTTAGATAAATGTTTGAATCTTTTTTCTGAAGAAACTGTCACCTAATATTTTGGGATTTCAATTTTGCAATTGTAAATTTCTTTCACTGATTTATTTATTTGGTTTACCTTGTATCCAAATTTCTTTCACTAATTTATTGGATTTACCTTATATAGATATGATTTGTATAAAAATAGATATATAACTTTGGTAATGAGATTAAAAAATAAAGACAATTGATTCTTTCTTCTTTCCATTTCAATTGTTATCACGGACAGTATTGTTTTTGTATTGTTCATGCACTGAATATTTTGGTATAATATTGTTCATCAGTAATATTTACGGGTCCGAGTGTGAGTACTCATGGGAGAAACAATGGCTTCCCCCTTTAAATTAAAGTTGTAGAGTATGGGGAATTTTTTAAGAAGTCAGTAAATTATAGTAACTAGTGTATTTCCATACATATTTATCTCTTTTGACAATCCCTTAAATCATAAGGGTAATTACATGTAATTCCCAATCATTGCTTTTGATAGTTGGATCCATATCATATAGTCACAATTTGCATGCAGTTAAAATAAAAAAAAAATGAGGGATGGGTGATAAATGTTATTTTTAGTTATTTATATGATAAATGTCAATAAGTTGTTGTAAACTACATGAATGAATTGGACCTTTACCTAATTCGACCTCCTAGATTTTGATTCCAATTTCTCAATCTCATTAAGGTTTTGTGAGGATCAAACCAATGAATTGGACTCCTCTTATGTATTAGCATATCTTGTATTTTTGGGAAATATGACAATTAGGTGTCGATCATTGATCGCTGCGATCGGCTATATTTAGATGAGAACTATTAGCAATCCATTATTGTAATCAACTATATTTAGATAAATAACCATACTAGTGTATGCTAGGCCAAAATACAAACTGACGTTAATATTCTGTGCACATCAATGAAGATGGATGAGAGTTTTCCCCACCACTAAATTGTTTATGACATTATGATAACCACTGGTTCTTCACAAACCATAGTGATGTCTTTATTGGTGGTAGAGAAATAAATACCAACTCTCAGTAGTGTACATGGACAAAAAATATATCATATGTTTTCACTTTTATTAAAATTAAAAAGCACATTTAAAAAAAATCAAATTCACATCTCTCCTAAATATAAAGAGAAACTTGAAACACTACTAAATTATGCGTGATTTGATAAAAACTATAGTAACACAAAAAATTAGAAAAAATAAAATCCAACATCTTATAAAAAACTTTATTCATGAGCATTTGCACATGCCTCTCGTGGCTTTATCAAACCACAGTAATGTGAAAAATTACATTCATTAGACACATCACAAATGAAACAAAAACAATCAATTCACAAATAAATTAAAAAAAGTCAATCCAACATCTTAAAAAAACCTTATTCTTAAGCATTTGTACTTGCCTCTCATGACTATGCTCAAACCACAGTGAGTGAAAAATTACATTCATTAGACACATCACAGATTGAACAAAAATGTCAATCCAACATCTGAAAAAAAAACCATATTCATGAGTATTTGTACTTTGCCTCTCATGGCTTTATCAAAAACATAGTAATGTGTTTTTGTTCTTTTTACAAGAGCGACAAACGCCACCCTACCAGAGTTGTTGTCAATAGATAAATAAATATAGTAGTGCACTAATTATAATAGCTTAATGATCACTTAGGGATTTATTAATTTGGCCAACATTGGCATAGGGTGACTAGAGTCTTATCATGTGTACACCAAAGAGATATTGTAGGAACCAAACCGAGTTAATAAATTCCCTGCCATGCAACCCTGAAAGGGATAGAAACAACATCAATGTTTTTAAAACCGGACCGGATCTACCGGTCAGACCGGAAAAACCGGGAATAGGACCACAGTTTCGACCGGTTTAATATCAATAGTTGACCAACATTAAAACCGGTCAAACCCATTTAAAACCAGTGAACTGGTCGGTTGATCCAAAACTAGGCAAACTCCGGTTTTTTTATTTTTATTATTTTAATGTTTTCTAATCTTATTTTCTCGGGCGCCGAAGAGCGCATGGATGCCGATCGCGTCGATGATGAACCCGATGGCGAGGATACCGATCGTGTTGTGCAAATGTATAACTCTTTGACGGGTTCTCTTTCTTGTGAGCCTTTTGCCATCCACAATCTCAACCTCCTTTCTCTCTCACGAACCTCCCTGAAGTGGCCGCCGCAGACGCTGCTCCCATCTACATTGTGATTCCATCTTTGGAGATCGACCCGAGCAACGGTCTCCATGACGTTGAAGACTTGAGAACTGGCCCTCCGCAACTTCCCTCGAGAGACTCTAGAAGTCGACACCATTGAGTGCAATCGGAGGTGCCTTCGGTGAGTCCTCCGATGCCATATCCCACCACCCACTGCATGGGACCAATTGGAGTAGCCTCATCTCCGGCCAGAGGGAGCGATCCGCATCAAGGTTGGCGAGAGAGCCAAAGCTAGAGAAAGCAATGACGAGAGCGAGGAAGACCCAAGCAACGTCATTAAATGTGGCGGCAGACATGACCATGCAGCTGAGATCGATGCAAGTGAGATCACGAATGTGGTGTTGGAAAGAAGAAGGGGATCTGCAGAGCATCCTATCAATTTCTATACTTTAATTAGTTAATATATGTTATTTGATTTTCACAAAGAATTAGGTCGACTGATTGTTCATATATTTCAACACTATTGTTCATGTATGTTATTATTATATATATATATGCTTTTATGACATCATCCTGTCAACCCAACTAACCCTTGACCCAAATATAAGACTAGTTCGCTCCTTGGTCCGGTTTTAAAAAGATTGAATAACATCCTCCAACAAGAAAAAATCATGAATAGTGAATAAACAATACTGCTACAGTATTATGCATATTATTACTACTCAGGAATTTGATCCTGACCCTTGACCCAAATATAAGACTAGTTCGCTCCTTGGTCCGGTTTTAAAAAGATTGAATAACATCCCCCCACAAGAAAAAAATCATGAACAGTGAATAAACAGTATTGCTATAGTATTATGCATATTATTATCGACTCAGGAATTTGATCCTGAGTCAGTCCATTTAACATTCTAATAACACTCTATTGCACTAGATCTATCCAAGGGCCGAGTTACCCGCTCAAGCCCGAAGGTCCACCCGAAAATTGTGAGGGCTTGAACAAATATATAAGACCCGATGACCAAGCTTTGGACAAAAAAAAAAATAAACCCATTTTAAAAGTAGTTCGGGTTTGGTTCTATTGGTAAAAACTCGAGTCTAACCCAATCCGGCCTGAATTATAAAATATATTTATTGATTAGTTTTATTTATACTTATATAGAATGGTTTGGATTGTTATTGATTATTTATTAATTATTTTTATATATACTTATATCACATATATTTATTGTTGATCGGTTTGAATTTTAATTTTTGTAATTTAATAAATATATGCATTTAGTATTTTAATTATAATGTGTTTTATAGAAGAATATTTGGTCATATTCACTGGTTAATATTTTTTATAACTTATTTATTATTTGATGAAAAACCTATTTGAACATATTTGGGCGGGCTTTGATTAAAAATCATCAAATTCGGCAAGGTTGTGATAAACGTTAAGCCCCATATTATTGTGCGAAACTAAGTTTGAACAAACTTGAATTGTAATAATTATAGATTTAGCCTAATTTGAACCAAGCTGTCTAGTTTGAACGGGCTCAGGCCATGTGCAGGTCTCAAGTTCGCAAATTAGTGGTGGTTGTAATGTGAAAAAATTACACATCACAAATAAAACAAAATGTCCAACATCTAAAAAAAGTTATTCATGAGCATCCGGCGCTTGCCTCTCATCACATCCTTGTTTGGCCAACATCCTTGTTTGGCCAAGATTCTATTTTACAATGAAACATTGGGAACTCGCCTCTCAAAAATTCTATTTTACAATGAAACAAACATTCACATTTGCATTTGTTCCCAAAATGGTTCAAGATTTCCAGCTCACAAAAATCCAAGCACTCTGAGCAGTGCTTGCTGGAAATCTCCAGCACTCTCCCTGTACAAATTATCCACTGAGAGAAAAACTCATGCAACGTGTGTTATTCAAGAGCAATCCACATCATCATCATCATTCCTCATCATCATCATCATCATCACCATCTTCATCCTTCCAGCTCATATAGATCAGTCACTGAAATCTCATGCTGCCAAAAAACTCCATGCCTGTTGACAAATGCATGCTTGTTGCTGATCTTCTTGATTGCTGAGTTTCTGAATCACAATGACTTCTCTTTGTACTTGTTGGAGCATCAGAGCAAAACCATGCACTAGAGGATGAATCCCAGTTCTCAAAACTCATTGCCATGTCTCCCAACATTCCCTGCAGCTCCTCTAAACTGTACTGCTTCCGCTGTTCTCAATTTCCAACATCATAATTAAATAAAACTTCAAATAATCCCACATTTCCTTAGACTTATGTATATCAGTAAAAATATATATATATATATATACCTCTCTTCTAACTTGTGTCATGAGGATCATCATTTCCTGAAGGAAATCAGTGAAACCCTATATGCATGAGAAAGCAGAATGTCAGTGCTGAGAGCTAGAACAAAACATTAATCACAAAATGAAAGAGGAATGCTGAGATTTGTATCTGTACCTCTGTATCTTCATCATCTTCAAAAGAATTATTATAGAGTCCAGAATCATACAACATCCTTTTCTTCTCATCAGACAACACTACAAATTAACCAAACAAAAAAATCATCAATGTCATCCTTTATTTAAACGGTTAATTAATGAATGAACAAAAGAGAAAAGAGAAATTAACTACCTTGGTATGCCTCTTGGATAGCATATTTGATGGAAATGAACGACCAAACTTTTTCTCTGAAGACTTAATAGATTTTCATGATATAAGATAATTGAGATAAGAAAATGACTAAGCAAGCACATAATTTGTATATAAATCCGAAATACTTATTTGAACAATATAATCAAGTAGAAAGATTTTGAAAAATGCACACATGAATTTGAACCATAAGAAATAAACTTTAAATCAAAACGTGATAAATATTACAGATTCTATATAACAAGACATAGAGTAACTTGTAAAAAATGTGAAATATTTTTATGTAGAAAATGTGTCTTAGAACTCTATAAGTTTAATTTTGAAGAACAAAAAAAATAAAAAAATCCAACAATACAATAAATAAAGATAAGGAAATAATAGAACAATTATTAAAAAGAATAAAAACTTTAGAAAAAGAAACAAGTAAGCTACAAGAAGTATTAAAAATTACAAAAGAAATAAGAGATAAAAGAAAAGAGTTAATGATACAAAAAGATGAAAAAATGACAATATGACAATAGCTATTCATAAACAGAAAAATATCATAATATAAGAAGAGGAAGAAGATCTCCTGAATAATTATTCCTAAGAGCATAAAAATAATACCTAGAAAAAGAAGTAGAAAAACCTATAAAGAGAATCATATCCTAGTGAATTAGAAAAAATGATTAAAGACTTACAAGAATTTAAAAAAGGGGAATACTTATTTTTTTAGTATGTAAAATAGGCAAAGTTTGTTTTTTTTAGTGTGTAAAATAGGCTTGTGATTGTAGTAGTATTGTAGATAGTGGAGAATCTTTATACTCCACAAATAAGTGTCATGTCATTGTACTGTTGTAAAACTTGAGCTTGAGTGGTTTTAGCCCATGGTTTTATAAGTGGTTTGAGTCCCTTGGAGTCTATATAAGGCTCCTTAGTGTTTGTAAGGTGGATACACCCTACCCCTTTGAATGAAATAAAACACCTCTTGTGATAAAATCCCTCTCTTGTTCATGCATATACACCCTACCCCTTTACTTCACTTAGGGCTTTAGATCACTCGCCCAAACAATGGAGGAGCCCCAAGTAAGTTGAAAGACATCCCCAGGAACTGGTCCAAGGCACATTTATCTACAATGTGTAAGTGTGATATGTTGTTGAACAATCTATGTGAGTGCTTCAACAAATATATTTTAGAGGCAAAGGGAGACTTGTGTTAACTATGATGGAAACTATAAGGATCAAGCTGATGGAGAGGGTTGTAATGAAAATACAAGTAGCTGAGAAGTACCCGGGAGTTCTATGCCCTAAAATTCAAAGGAAGGTTGATAGGATCATTGAAGAGTCCAGTAAATGTTGGGCTAAGCAAGCTGGCGGTGCAAAGTACCAAGTTTCTTGTGGACCAATAGACCAATATGTGATTGATTTGGAAGCCCTAGTTACTCTTGCAGAAAATGGGATCTCACTAGTATTCCTTGTATTCATGTTGTGGCAGTGATGGTTAGTATTGAAGAAAGCTAGACCTGATAAATTTGTCCACTCATGTTACTAAAAGGAAACACAATTGCAAATTTATTCTCATTACATCCAACCTATCAGAGGGGCAAAAATGGAGTCTTGTGCGTGGAGAACATACAACCTATTCTATCTTCCATGTTGAGAAGACCTCCAGGCAAGCCACACAAGAACAAAAGGAAGAAAGCAGATGAATTAAGTTGAAGCCAATCCAAGTTATCTAAGAGAGGAGTACAAATGACATGTAGAAAATGTGGGCAATTAGGACATAATGTCAGGACATAGTAGACTTCCAAAATTTCCTGTAAGTATTTTATACTTCATTTCTGAGCAACTTCAGTGTGGATTATGTTATACTAATTACCAAAGCATTGATATGTTGTTGTCCATTCTTTGTAGAATAGGAGAGCTGGTAGAATTGCAAGGCAGACTGTAAAGAAACCTGGGACTGAAAGGGTAAAAGCTTGTAGATCTCTAATTAATTGGTTAAGATAATTTGGTATTCACATTTGTTTTCCCAAATCAGAGAACTCTTTTTGAGAAAAGAAAACAACTCAAGTTCTACAACAACTATTAGGTGGATGCCTGATGTGAGTTTTTTTTTGGTCCTTTATGTTTTTTGTTTTAATGATTCTCAGAATTGGTGATTTGTGATTTTTGGGCCTGTCTACAGAGTTCTTCATAAACTATAACTAAAGATGGATTTCAAAGGGTTCAACTAGGTGCAAGTCAAAAGGTAGGTCTGTCATTGTATGAAAATCAGTTTTCATGGGCCAATAATAGGATATTCTCAATCTGTGTAATTTATTTATAGGGTTATTCTCAAGCTTTAAATCAAGAGAGATCTAAAATGGTACAAATCATTGCAAGGCAAGAGTTAAATTAGTCATGTTTTATGGTTTAATTCTATCATACACTAATTTCTTTTATTTTTATTTTTTTTCTCACTTAGGGTCCTTGTCTACCTATAAAAAAATTTTGTAATTCTTTCATAGATTTTTTGTCTTGTGTAAGATGTTAATTCTGTATTTTAACAAGTCAAAAGGCCTAATCTAGCTGGAAAAAATATATCCACTCAAGCTCATGCAGTAACTGTAAGATGGATGCTGATGTAAGTTTGGTTTGTTATTAATCATTAACAAATTTTCCTTTCAATATCTTTCTACTTTGATGGGTTGTGATATTTAGGGTTGTATAGGGTACTTCTCAAACTATGAATACACAACAAAGCTATGTCACAAAAGCTGGTTTTGCACATCCACTTAGGCAATAACAAAAGATGCAAGAGAGATAAGTGCCTTTAAGGTATATGGGAGGGTATGGTTATCTCAAGCTATAAAGGTGGCACTGTGAAAAGAAAGATGTCTCAATCTGTTACAAATGCTCAACAACAGACCAAAACAGATTTTTCCAAGGGTGCACATGAGCAAAAAGATTTCTACCGGGGAGGTTGTGCATGCTATAGAAGCATTAATTAAGCTTATTTTTAGGATTACAATGGCCAAGTGTTTTTGTTGTTTGTTTATTTTTTAATCAAACTACATTTACAAAGGTTCTATACTAAATATTTGGAAACATATCACATGATACTATCACTTTTTGTATGAATGGTTGAAGTTGTGTTTTGCTAATATAAATATCCATTTTCAAACAAAAATCTATGATATCAGCCTATGACTTGTGTTGGTCAAGCTCTATCTATTTGCAGTTATATGTGACAAGTATATTTATTGTCTCTCATGTGTTCATTTAATAACTATAATTTTATTGATTGATCAACAACTTACAGAATTGGTAATTCAGCAAAGTGTGCATACATTGGTACAACAAAAACTTGACACAACCACTGAGGCATGCTACTTACTCACTTAATCTTTACAAGGTAATCACCATTTTACATAAATTATAAGTTTTGGATAATGGTATACTAAAACTGATACCTTTCATTTAGGGGTGCTAACGGGGTGGCGCGGGGGCGGGGAGACCTCTCCCTGTCCCCATCCCCACCAATGAGGAGGGGATGGTGGGATGGGGATTCCCCATCCCCACGGGGATACCCACGAGAATTCTCTATTTGCAAGCATACTATTACATTTTGGAACATGAAAAACTACTCTACACAGATATATACATAAAAATATGATAACGTCAAAATTACTCAACATAGAGGCTAACAAACTTGTCAAACCAACATATCAAAACTTAAAAAAAAAATCTCCAAATGGTTGTTAATATAAATCAAAACATAAAATTTGGAATTCATACAACTAGGTAGTACGTCATTACAATCAAATACAACGACTTACAATCAAATATCTAATTTAATTGTTATTTGTTTAAAATAAATATTTTATATAATTAGTCCAATTAAATTAAAATTAGAGTTTTTTATATCATTACTTAGGCCTTTGAATTTTTTAATGTTGGAAAAAATTACACACACACACACACACACATATATATATATATATGTATATGTTTAATTAGGTCGGGATCCCCACAGGGTGGGGAGGGTATTCCCGCCCCCACATAGAAGGGATTCAGGGAATCCCCGAGGGGATAGAAGATTCTCGCCCCATTACCACCCCTACTTTCATATATTTGAGAATAATAATAGTTACACTTGATCATTACTCTCAATTCATATACTTTTCTAATGGCGTACAACTATAGTATTTTTTAACTAAAGTGAGGGGAAGTGAGTCAATCTATAAAAACTAACTTCATTTCACTTCCAAAGTCTTTTTTGAACTCAAAGACCTTCATCCAACACCTGAATCCTTCAATTCTATTCTCACTTTATGAAAAATGAACATCAGAAATCTTGGAAGTGATATCACTTCCCCCTCCCCACCATTTTCGGGAAATGGCACTTCCCTAATTTTCTGACTTCCCCTCACTTACAGTGAAATGAACGGCCCCTTAACTAATAGCATGTGAATATAACTAAAAGCTATATGTTCCCCTTCAACAAGAGGGCATCATACTCCGGTTCGTTCTTTCAAGAGTACATCATCTCTCTCTCTCTCCCTGTGCACAATCGATTCTTTTCTTCACTTTCTTCTTCGATAGCTCCCTTCCTCACCAAACGGCTTTTTTTTAATATTGTATATTTTTTTATTTAATTACTAAAATACCCATTTTCATAATTATTTACGGAAATGCGCATGATTTTTTAATAATTTTTTTAAAAAGTTGTGGGTCCTACTCATTTTTTTTAATATTAGACTTTTATTTTTTAAAAAAATCATGAGTCCCATTTTTTTTTAATATTAAACTTTTATTTTTTTTAAAACCACGGGTCCTATTACTATTTTAAATTTAAAAAAGTTTGACATCCAAACCTTATAGTTTATAGTATATTTTTATAGCTTGTTTTTATTCCCACTTCTACTCTCTTAATTATATTTTAACTAATTTTAATAAACTATTAATAATTTAAATAATTTAATATTAAGCATCTAAAAATTTTAACATGTAAAAATTACTCCCATAACTAAAACAAATTAGTACATATATTATCAAAATATTCAACAAGTACAATATTTTAGGTTACATTACGACATATGACTTAAACCAGCTGCATTCAGACAATTTTCAACAAGTGTGTCTTCATTGCGACATAAACCACAATGCTTTGGCTAATCGTTATTCCTTATATCCATCTCATTACGAATTTTAGTGTATTTTGGGTGCCCTGAAGGTGGTTTTCACATTGTAATATCAAGAAATAGACGTGGAACATTACAGGGGTTTCAGTATCTCTCATTTGACATTAGTTGAAACTTTTTATGTTATACATTAAAAATTATCTGAAACTTATAAACATTATCTACATATGCCTGCAAATGATGATGAATGTATGGCCACACTGCAAGAACATGGCAACAAAGAAAATGAAATGTTTGAAACTCACCGTAATCACACCATCATCTTCTCAAATCAATGTGGTAACTACTAGCTATACCGCCGCACTGAGGTGGTGCCATTTCATCTACCATGAAAAACTTTTCCTCACGATCAAATTGACGAACATAAATGCTACATGTTGTTTGTTAATTTTCCTGAATTGTCTTCATTAGTGCTTCCAAGAATATTTGACCTGATGTAATTTGAGCTTGTGCATGTATAACTTTCCTTACAAATAACTCAACAAGTTGAAAGTAAGTTGACTTAACTAAAGCTATTATAGGAAGGTTCATTGTCCCTTTTAACACTGAGTTAATACATTCAGCTAGATTGGTGATCATATGACCATTCCTTTGACCTTCGTTGTCAAATAATTAAGCCCATTTCTCCCGTGGTATGTTATCTAACCACCTTGTTACCTCTATGTCAAAGTATCGAAGAATGCCACACCAATAGGTAAAATCATGAGATGTTTTCTAGTAACCTACATAATTAATAGCCACAAAAAAAAATCTTAAAAAGAATAATAACAATAAGAGAATAAAATTATCAAAATTTAGATTTACAACTTACCAATGTTAACAACTATCCGTTGCATTTTTTTTTATTTTTTGAAATGGCACATAAAGTTCACAGATATATGTCTAATACAATAAAAATGATAGGCATGTGGGGGACTCATCTGACGACCAATTACTTTAAATACTCCTTTGATAGCTTGCTAATGATCAGAAATAAAACATATACCTTCATACGGTGTCACGTCGGCTCGTAAATGATTGAAGAATAAATGCCATGCATCTAACGTCTCTTCTTTTATAATGGCAAATGCAATTGGAAGAATATTTTTATTACCATCTTATGCAATTGCAATCAACAAATTCCTTTTATATTTTCCATAAAGATGTGTACCATCTTTCTGCACTACTGGCTTCCAATATTTGAAACCTCCACATATGTGTGGAAACTCTAAGAAAGCCTATGAAAAACATTAGTATCACGTACCGGGTAATTTCAATCATATGCTAGTAGAGTTTAGAGATCGATTATTGTCCCTAGGGCAAATTACTATCCTAATAGCCATTTCGATATCTCATTTTATGACTTCTCACAATTACCAAATATAGCTTCAATCGCCTTTTGTTTTGCAATCCATACCTTTCTATATATCGGTGTGTACCCATATCGGTTCCTGATCTCCGCTATCAAAACAGAGACATTGATAGATCGCTTCTCTTTGACCAATGCATGTATACAACAAGAAATCATGTTTGAATCTAGCTTTGAATGATCTTGGGAGACCATTGCATTGTACAAGTGTGTGAACACGTTGTATTTTGTAATCCCCCAAATTTTCTTTCTCTTGCTACAGGATGCACGAACTCTCTAACTGCATCCATTGCATATAACTTGCATCTTCCAAAATACCGAGTTGAATCAGACTCAATTACTTTTATATACCACAGACTTCTGAAAGCAGTAATTTCTAATTGTTGTTACAACAACATCTTTGTTTTGAAATTGCATACCTACATGAAATTCTTCATTTGTCATTGCCCCTCTTAATGTGTTGACATATAGTGAAGGGTATTCAAGAAATTCTGGTGTAGACATTTGCTTCCAAATCAAGTGTCCTCATATGTGTCGGAGGCTCATATGCTGGCATCGTCATTTCTACGCCTTCATCTTCAGTGCTTGCTTCGCTATTATCTATATAGTTATCTTCATTTTGGTCATCTACACTTGAACTCCCATATTCACCAATTTCATTTTCACAATACTGAGCTCCACATACAATTCTATAACTTGAACATCATGAAATGTTTGGTGGCAGTTGAACATCATTTGAGCATCTTGGTCATTATGTAATTTGAAAGACCAATAATAGATCTTCGCTTACTTGAGGAAATAGGCATACAGTATTTGATTTGTGTAATTCTTCGATCATCTATAATTTCTATATTTTCTACAATAGTTCTCTTTAAATTGGCTAAAGAGATATTATTTTCTATATAAAAACAAGAATGATCATCCGATGAAAATATTGTTGCTCCTCACTTATAGTGATTGAACTATTGTAATAAACCAAAACAAGTGATTTTTCTATCACTGTAGAAAATAAAAAAAAGGTGAATTTAATGAGAGCAAATATGTATACTAAAAAAATTGGAGGAAGCTTATATGGAAGTCGATTGGTGAACACGGATCAAAAAACATACCTGAGTCCATTAATCAAGATTGAGTAGTTAGCAATCATAGAGAAAGTGTGGCCTTTCGTCGGCGTTCCTTCTTCATGAGCTTATTCTTTCATCAAGAGTCCGTACGGCTCTTGGTCGGTGTTCCTTTCGACTATGGTAGCATCCTTTGTTCAGTTTTTAAAAAATATGAAATTTTCTAGCTTAAATATAAATGAAATAAAATAACTTAGCACAAAAACTAGAATAACACAAGTTTTAGAGGAGAACTTTTCTCTATATTGATAATCTTTCTTACACCAATGCTTGTGTATTTTTACAAAAGAGACTTTGAGGGTTTATATAGGTCTCCACCAAGCAAATGGATAATTATGATTAATTTGATTCAATGGCTCTCGTAAATATGGTATGTGCCACCTGCCACTAATAATTCATCCTATCAACCTCCAATAATATTTAGAGATAATTTTAATTTTTATTAATGTTTTCCACCTGCCCCAATAATTGTATATTTGACTATTCTAATATTTGGAGATAATTTTAATTTTTACCTTATTAAAATTTTGACTATAATACTTTTTATCTGTTAAAATTTTGACCAAATATAACAATAATTTTTATCTGTTAGAATTAGTTTAAGTAGAAATAAGAGAGTAGAAGTGGAAATAAAATAAGTTATAAGAAAATATTATGAAACTATATGGGTTTGAATGTAAAAAAATAAAATACTAATAATTTAAAAAAAATAAAAGCTTAATATTAAAAAATGATGGACCGTAATTTTTTTTTAAAAAAATTAATATTAAAAAATGAGTACGAGCCGCAACTTTTAAAAAAACTTATACAAAAACAAATCATGTCACGCGCATTTTAGTAATTAAATAAAAATATATAATATTAAAAAAAAACCTCACCTAACATCATGATTGGAAAGATGGAAAAAAAAAATAGAATTTTGAGGATTAAATCGGGAGAGATGAGAGTTTTTATTGTAGAGAGAAAAGAACATGGAAGACAATCTATGTGGTATTTTTGGCAAGTTGGCGTGGAAAGTTGGCAATGACGTGGCGAGCCATGCCAGCTTGTCATTAATGTTGTTCATCAGATGGGCTTAATTGGAAGGAAATTAATAGTTATGGACGCAATTGAAATTTTTTAAAATTCAGTGACCAAAATAAGAACAATCTTATAGTTTAGGGACTACTTAGGTAGTTTACCCATTTGTTTATACACCTTGCTTATTATATTGTTATTTATTTAGGGAGAATTGGTTATAAACCCTTCAAAAGTTTTATAATTGCATATTTACCCTCAGAAAAAACATAATTGTATATATGCCTTTGAAAAATATAGGTAATTACGGATATGCCCCTACTGTTAGATTTCGGTAATCAAACTTGATTAACTATGGTTATAACTTGGATTAAGATATACAAAAGGTCCAAAATAATCTTTGTACAACTTAAAAAAAAACTTTTCAAGGGTATATATGCAATGGTATAATGGTAATTTTATATATTTGTTGTTTGTTAATGGATGGGTTTTCAACTAATTTGAACCCAAGGGTATATACACAATTATATATATTATTCAAGGGTATGTATGCAATTAACTTTTATTCAGAGGCAAATATGTAATTTTAAAATTTTTCTAGAAGTACACCTGCAAAAGCCCCATTTATTTACATATATCTTTGTAGTAAAAAATTAGGAAAAAGTTCTAAACAAAGCTTATTTTACTTGACACTTATTTAACTTATTAAATCTCTATCACATGCATGTCAAGTGACAAGAGTTGTAACTTTTCTGTTATTGTGTTGGAAAAGTGTAGAATTTTAGAAAAACTAGTGAAATTCCATGAGTGTAATCATGTGTAATTCTCGGTCATTGCTTTAAATAGTGGGGTCCATATCGTGCAGCCACAATTTGAGCGGAAGGATGAGGGATGAGTGATAAGTGTTATTTTTTATTTTTTTATTTTTACAAAAAAAGTAACAACCACCATCTGGCGAGGGGTGTCAAAAAACCGTCATACCATCTGGCGAGGGGGGTGTCAAAAAACCGTCATACATAATAATACACTAATTGGCTTAATAACACACACACAACAATTAGGGTCGACCACATGCGTCTAAGATGGTATAGCAATAACAACTCTATAGTAGTAAATCCCGTGTCCCTTGCAACTCTGAATGGGTGAAAAAATACAGCTCCTACCATATGGGACCCCGGTAAACAGTGAATGAACAGTATACTAAAATATTTAACAGTATATTTGTATAATACTACATAGTATTACAGCACAAGAAATTCGATCTTGCATCACTCACCAACCACATATGGTGACTTCTACTAGGCTATCTAGTGGTTGCCATAAATGTTATTTTTAATTATAAACAAAATAAATGTCAATAATTTGTTGTAAACTACTCATTCTATTCCTTTTTATCTGTCATTTTCTAACATTAATAAGTATTTATTACTTTTTTTTTTACCAAAATTACCCTTAACACTCTATTCAACTCTCTGGTTAGAATTAAATATAAGAGAAAAAAGTGAATATATAAATTAAGGGTAATTTTGAAAAAAAATAACTAATTTTTTTATAAAATTTTGTAAAATAACCAAGTTTATTTGTATGTGAGATTTGGTTAATCACGACAGATTAAAAAAGAACAAAGGGGAGTACATGAATGAATTGGACCTTTACCTAAATCGACCTTGTAGATTTTGAATCCAATTTCTCAATCTCATTGAGGTTTAGTGATGATCAAACCAATGAATTGGACTCCTCTCTAATTATAATTACCGTAAACTACAGTAATGTGATATTTATATGGTTATTGCTTGAATTTCTGTAGATAAAAACCCAAACCAACGCTTCTCCGACATCTCGATTGAGAATCTTAGGCATTCTCTTGACTTCCTGAGTATGAGATCGGATGACTAAATAAGCACTGCGATCCCACAACTCCCTTTCGAGTGATCTATTCCTTTTGTTAGCTCGAGTAAACCTTTGCTATTAGAAAGTACTCACATTTTTCCCCAAACAAAAAGACCTGAGATACTACAAGACTACACGCGCTTTGATCAAACCATAGTAAAGCGAAAGTTTACATTCATTAGACACATCACAAATAAAACAAAAAAGTCAATCCAACATCTTAAAAAAAGCTTTATTCATGAGCATTTGTATTTGCCTCTCATCCTTTGATCAAACCATGGAAATGTGAAAAATTACATTCATTAGACACATCACATATAAAACAAACAAGTCAATCCAACGTCTGAAAAAAACTTCATTCATGAGCATTTGTACTTGCCTCTCATCTCTTTGATCAAATCATACTAATGTAAAAAATTACATTCATTAGACACATCACAAATAAAACAAAAAATTCCAACATATAAAAAAACCTTTATTCATGAGCATTCGTACTTGCCTCTCATCACATCCTTGTTTGGCCAAGATTGTATTTTACAACGAACAAACATTCACATTCACATTCACATTCACATTCACATTCACACTCACACTCACATTTGTATTTGTTCCCAAACTGATTCAAGACCTCCAGCTCACAAAACTCCAAGCACTATGAGCAAATGCTTGCTGGAAATCTCCATCACTCTTCCTGTACAAATCCACTGAGAAAAACTCATGCAATGTGCCATTCAAGAGCAATTTACATCATCATCATCATCATCATCTTCTTCTTTCTTCTTCTTCTTCTTCTATATACAATCCTTCCAGCTCATAAAGATCATTTACTGAAATCTCATGCTGCCAAAAAAACTCCATGCCTGCTGACAAATGCATGCTTGGTGCTGATCATCTCCCTGATTTCTGAGTCTCTGAATCACAACTTCTCTTGGTACTTGTTGGAGCATCAGAGCTAAAGCATGCACTAGAGGATGAATCCCAGTTCTCAACACTCTTTGTCATGTCTGCCAACATTCCCTGCAGCTCCTCTAAACTGTACTGCTTCCCCTGTTCTCAATGTCCAAACATCATAATTAAATAAAACTTCAAGTAATCCCACATTTCTTTAAAATTGTGTATCTATATATATACCTCTCTTCTAACTTGTGCCATGAGGGTCATCATTTCATGGAGGAAATCAGTGAAACCCTACATTCATGAGAAAGCAGAATGTCACTGGTGAGAGTTAAAACCTATAAAGCTCGGACACTCCAGGGAGCTTGACGTACCATTGTCATACCTATATCCTACACAGACGCACCATGGGCACCACTGGGCACGGTATTGGATACTCTAGATACTATACGCTTTGTGAATGATTTTTCTAAAATATTCAAATATATTTTCTAATTACTTCCCAATACACAAAATCATTAACTTAATCTATAGATAAATATATGACATATATTACATGAAAAATTTATAATAAATTTTTTTTATAAATATATAACATCTTTTATAGCAGTGTCTTGCCATGCATGTGTACTTAAATTTCATGAGTCACAGTGTCACTGTATCCATGTTGTGCCGTGTCGTATTCTTGACTTTCATAAATTGTTGTCTCACTATGTCTGTGTCATGTTGTATTGTGTCACCGTTTCTGTATCGGTGTTTGTTAGGCGAGAACAAAACATTAATCGAATGCTGAGATTTGTATCCATACCTCTGTATCTTTTTCATCTTCAAATGAATTATTATAGAGTCCAGAATCATACAATATCCTCTTCTTCTCGTCAGACAACACTACAAATCAGACAAAAACATTCATCAATGACATACTTCCTTCAAACGGTTAATGAATGAACAAAAGGGAAAGAGTAATTAACCACCTTGGTATGCTTCATGGATGAGCTGAAAACTCTGGTTGGCCTCTGCCACAATGCATGGGTCTTCTGTTCTCCCCAGTTTATCTGGATGCCATTTCTACCAAGCATTGAATACAACCTTCTTCAATTAGCTCCAAACAACAAATGGATTAGAATTAGAGAAAGGATTGGGGAAAGATGACAACTTTCAACTCACCATGGCGAGCTTCTTGTAAGCAGAGCGAAGCTCAGAAGGGGAAGCATTGGGATGAACACCAAGCACTGAGTAGTAGTTACTTTTTTTTTGTTGTTGTTGTTCTTGTTCTTGTTCTTGTTGTTGTTCTTCTTCTTGTTCCATGAAGCTGAACTCCACGAATGGAGAGGAAAACAAGAAGAAAAAGTACAACTGAGAGCTTAATCTGTATTAATGGCAGAGTATATAAAGAGAAGATGATGATGGGAAGATGAAAGAATAAGAGCTAGGAGAGCATAATTTATCAATGGAATGGGATGTTGTGAGAGACCATGGGAAGACTCTGGAGGTTCAATGGCGGGTCCATGTAAATGTTGGGATTATTTGTATATAATCATTAATTACACTCTCAAAAATGCGTTTCACATATAATTTAAACTCTCATTATTTGTTAAAAATTATAACCCAAATATCAATAAATCACTATGTTCATGGGTTTTTTATTATGTTATTCTTTGCAAAGGAAGATATTTTGTAGGAAATGAAACACGATTAGGATGAAATAGCGGGAAACATATTGATAGGGACAGTCATAGTTTTTGGACCGAAAGTTCCAGATTGAATCTTTGGACACTATCTGGTCTGGTTAGTCCTTGAAAGGACTCAGAACCACATTTTACAAACATAAAGAAAACGTTTTTACTTTTCAAAACTAAGGGTGCGTCTGTGGGCAACGGAGAAAACATGCTGTTTGTGAGTCTTGTTATAACCAGGCTAACCATCATCTACTTGTTGCAAAGGTTTTTTTTTGTTTAAAAAAAAATTTTAATATGGGTATATTATAGTTGTTATTTAATTTTTAACCACTCTCATAAATTAATATAATGGTTGGTTAACATGTTTTTTCTCTAAGTGAATTTTATTTATTTAAATTTTTTTTGGAAATAGAGAGAGAGAGAGAGTTGTGGTAAGCCACAAGTATTATTCAACCCATTAACTTTGGCAAAGAGAAGGAAATGAAATACCACTACTAATATAGTCACTAAATTATATCATTATTTTTGTGTTTGTGATGATTATTGCTTAGTCATCTGTTATTTTTTTTTTATATAATTATAAATATACTACAAGTAAGTTTCAAAGAATGAAATATCAACTAGCCTATTATAAAAGTGTTTATATGTTAAAATTTTCATTAACTAGCACAACATAATCAAATTTTAACTTTAAATAAATAAGTAAATAATAAAAGTGTTTATATGTTAAAATCTTCATTAATCAGTGCAATATAATTAAATTTAACTTTAAATGAATAGACAACTAATAGAATAAAAAAAAAGACAATGTGTGTTAGTCCGGTGAAGTTGCATTTTTCATTTTTTTTTCAATATTACATGATAAGAAAATTTTACCATAATGAGATTATAATCTCTAATATATTATTTTAGGTAAATATTACAGGCTTTCATCATCCTATGTGTTTGTCCGCCCATATGATGAATCTTTGAAATTTTATTAAACCACAATAATTAATTCACTTTCCTATTTATCTGTCCTCTTATAGTGTTTATCGTTTTTATTAAAAAAAAAAATCACTGATCAGCATGCGTGTTGTGCAAGTGAGAATGGTGGCAATAGCATTTGAAAGCATCTCAAATCACATTTGGCCCATCACATCCTCTAGTGGTTTGGTTCTCTGGAAAGAATAATTTAGGCATTACTATCTGTTAATATAGTATGTGTGAATAGTTTAGTTCCACATCGGTTAAAAAGAAGAACGGGCATATATTTATAGAAAAGTTCTCAAAGAAGATCATTACTTTTCTGCAAAGTTTGATCTTGGGATTTTGTTATATCCTGAGAGAATTGTTGCAAAACCTAGTGCAGACCTGAGGGCGATAAATTCCTAAAAGACATTGTTCTACACGCCTCAAAATCCACTAAATTCTAATTTCAATCTCTGCTTTCTCTAACATTATCAAACTCAATTTAACTTCTTTCATGTTTTTGATAAACAATGTATAGAATCCTTAACTGTTGATTTAATAAAATAAAATACCCAATTTTTTTATTTACATAAATGTTTATAGTTTTTTAAAATAAAAAATAGTCTTTAATTGGGGGCTTTTGTAAAAAGAGAGGAAAAACCAAACAATACTCTGTTTCTTCTTAGACTTGCCGCCGCGCCCTAGGGTTTGCGCCACCGTGCCGCTGCCGTGAGGCCCCTTCCCTTCTCCGGTTGTCCCTTCGGCGGAAGACCACCTTTATTGCATTCCTCTCTGGCTTCCTACCTGGCTTCCTACGTGGAGGTGAGCTTCTCCATCTTAGAGCTGAAGCAAGTACTGGACTTTATTGTCATCTCATCGATGGATCTCTCTGAAAGAGCCATCTTTGTTTCTGTAGATTTCTTAGCTCTGCAATAGTAGCCGCACGCCTTTTCAAGATTGCTGAAGAAGGCTTTAGGTAATAACCTAGTTTGGGGCTTTGTTGGATTTCATTGCTTTTTCTTTATATCTTATGATGTATGTTTTTTAGTTGTTTTCCAGTTGGTTTCGAGAATTTTGATAAAGGCCATTTTTTTCTGGTTATTTTTAAGTGTTATTAAGTTAAAAAGATGAACTTTCTGCTTATCTAGTTACCAGTGTTGGGCCTGGATGTTTGATTAGTATTTGCATTCTTGAGCATTGGATTTCAATGATGCTTGTTGTGTAAATTTAGTTTAACTTTTTCAGCTTCGTTTGTGTGGCCTGCCACATGATTTTTGAACTAGAGATCTTGGTTGAACTTTAGTTTTTCAGATATTGAATGCTGATGTATTTTTTTGGCGCATATTTAACCCATTGAGATTGGCGTTATTGAATGCAATTTCAATTGAAGACGTCGTGTTTACTCTCTCTAAATGATTGTTTGTTGCATAAAAAAGTGAGCCCTTTTGTGTCCTGTCATATTGTTGTTCATATGGAAATTAACAGACTATCCTTGGACTATTTTCTTTTTAAATCTTTCAATTCTAAAGGCTTTCAATTCATCATGTTTGAATTTCAATTGCTCTTGTTGAATAATCTTCTTTGTTACCGCCTGAGATATATGTATTTGAGAGTAAGGATTGAGCTTTTTAACTTTCATTAAATGCCTTATTATCTGGTATGAATGGTCATCTTCCTTTGCTTGAAACATTCATGAGCACTTGTAGTATTGGCTTATGCAACAAGCTTGTATATAATTCAACTTTTTGAACAGTTTGCTCTGAGTTTTCTATATGAACTTGTTTCCAAGATGGCTGTCTTTGGATATTTTACACCCTTTCCGCTGTGTTCTGAGTTTCATTCTTTGTTGATGTGGATGCTTTGCATTTGTGCTATTCTTACACTGAATTATGCAATGTATGCTAACATCTTTTATAACTTTTCAATCCAGCATTCAGTTTGGTATAATTTGAGTAGCTAATAGCTTCCACTGCTGCATTTGTAGTTGACTTTGGGTTTGTTACTTGATTTTGTCCTTGTATTTACCATCTTTTCATAGAATGGAAACTTTTGCCTGCTCTGTGATATGCATAGTAATCTACTCCGCTGTTACAGTTATTAATTAAAAGGCTTCAAAGGATAACAGTATTTATGTGAACTGTTTCTGTTATTTAAGAATTGCTCTCAAGGTCCTGTAATTTTTTCAATCATACTTTTATTCAATTAGTAAGGAATAATATATTAATTGAATTTTCTTATGTGTCCTTTTAGGTTATTTCTTTTTCAATTTGATCTATTAGTCATGAAGAATAAAGGATCTCATTTTAGCTTAGTGTATGTGTGATCATATCACTATTTAGCAGATTACATACTGAATTTCTTTTTCCTTGTCAATACGCAGCAGATCTTCTACTAATTCCAATGTCAAATAACAATGAAAAAGCACATCACAATGGCCAATCCGGTCGTCTACCCAGGAAACGGTTTTACAGAGCAAGGGCACACAGTAATCCCCTCAGTGACTCTCATTTCCCAATTCCCATCTGCCCCTCTGAAGTCGATTATGCGCAGCACTTTCCTCATTTCTTCCCTTCTGTAATGTGTGATCAAGACAAATGTGATGCACCAGTCCCCAAAGTTAGGTTTGCCGACATCGGTTGTGGTTTTGGTGGATTGCTGGTCAGCCTCTCTACACTTTTTCCTGATGTCCTAATGATTGGAATGGAGCTCAGAGACAAGGTAAACAAGTATGATACTTTTGTGACTTATTTTTTATGTTTCCATTTTATATTATGGAATATTTTGCCGTGTAGGTTTCAGAATATGTAAAAGAGCGGATTCTAGCCTTGCGTGCATCAAATCCAGGGCAGTATGAGAACATCTCTGTTGTTCGCACCAATTCAATGAAGTACATTCCGAATTACTTTGAGAAGGGACAACTATCTAAGATGTTCTTTCTATTTCCTGATCCTCACTTCAAAGAAAAAAACCATCGCCGCAGAGTCATCAGCATTCAGCTTCTCGACGAGTATGCATATGCATTGGAGGTCGGGGGGATCATATATACAATCACAGATGTTGAAGAGCTCGGTGATTGGATGAGAACTTGTTTGGAGAATCACCCTTTGTTTGAAGCTATACCAGAGGAAGACCTCAAAGCGGATCCCGTTGTTGAGCTTTTAACTAGTGCAACAGAGGAAGGACAGAAAGTTGCGAGAAATGGTGGACAAACTTTTAAAGCTTTATTTCGGAGAATAGCTTTCAAGGAATGAATCTCTTAAGTGACAACTTCTTATCTTTGAGTTACATGATCTTGTTTTTTTCATGATCTTTGAGTTGCAGAGTTTGTGAGAAAATTTTTGAACTAATTGGTGTAAGGAAATAGTGATTATTGTAGTTCAGTGTGTCAGGTCAGGTATGTATCTTGCCCTTAAATTTGAGGATTGGTGCTATATCATATTCTTGAAGATATACAGAAGGAAACATGATGAGATCATGACAATTGGCAGCTTGCAGATGTTAAGACATCACCAAACACTCAACTTTATTGAATATACAAGTCTTTGGTGGTGTGTCCAGACAGATCCAAACACCAACTCTCACAGCACTGATGACTCTTTTGTACCATTCCATTCCCTCATTGTCAAACAAAGATTAAAAATAACAAGACATATATGTTGAAGAAACAAGAAGCAGAAAAGAAGAGCACTTCTTTGAAGATTTTAAGTTACATTTTTACACAACTTTCAGAGAACAATTCACAATAATAATGAACAACAAACACTGAAAGCTCTGCCTACCAAACAAAGACATGAAATGAAGACTAAACAGCCTCCATGATAATTCATCATCCAGCACAAGAACAACATATAATTAATTATTCATTAATATAAAACATACAATAATAATGAACCTAGACAAGTAACAAGAAGCAGCATGGAAAAACTATAAGCAAGATCATGAAGGTAGAAGCATGATGAGAAAGGAGAGAAGGAGAAGAGTTGGGAGAAGGTGGTGACCTGTAATAAAAAGGGAACCAAGGGAGGATGGGGTTGGGAGGAGGAGGAGCTTGTAAGTTGACAAAGGGTGGAGACAAGTAAGGGACATAGCCGGATGGTGGAGGATAGTAGCCAAAGGATGGTATGCCTTGACTTGGAGGAGGAGGAGGGTACCCTGCAGAGAAAGATGAAGGAGGTGGTAGGCATGGATAAGGGCAGTCTGGAGGTGTGTCATCTGAGAGAACAAGTCTTGGAGATTCAAAGAGTAGTACTAGTTGGGAAATGAAGATGAGGAGTTTGATCCATGAGGTGGTGTGGGCTTTTGGACATGTTTGAGAATTCAAAAGAGTAGGTATCAAAAAGAGAGAGAGAGAGATGGAGAAGAGAAGGTATGTGAGATATGTGGAGAGGATGAAGAGGAAGGAGTAGAGAAGAAGGCAGGCAAAGGTGGAAGGTGGCTGATATAGAAATGTCATTGTTTGTTGAATAGCCACATATTTATTTGTTTATTTATTATTATTATTTGCAGTTAGTGGTATATGGAATTAATTAAAGAAATTGAATTTATCTATTTGAAAGAGGAAGGAATAGGGAAGAAGGCAAGGTGGAATGTGTCAAAATAGATTGACCGGCCACAATTTATCTATTTGTTTAATGTTGTTTGTGCGTAATTAATCATGGTATACCGTATATGTAGAGCAGTTAATTTTATTAAAAAAATTTATTTTAAAATAAACATATAAAAAAAATATAATAGTCAATATTTATGTAGTCATCCATTGGCTTATAAAAAATTTGAAAAAAAAATCAATGTACATATTTTGAAAATTTTCAAATAGTAAATAATATTAATAAAATGACATTAGTAACTATGTTAACTGATTATATTTTTTTTAAAAAAAAATTGTTTTATTTAGCATGACATTAAAGATTATATCCTCAAATGAAAATTTTTATACTTATAATAATTTCATTATTATTTTCCTACCTAATTGCTGCGCAAAATCTACAATTGCAGAACTGTGTTACTGTCTTAACATTTCACATTTATATAAAAAAAAATATATAATAAACATAAACAAATATTACAATTACATAATATATTTTTATGTAAAAAATAAATTATATAACAGAATACGATGTCATATAAAATATAAACAAATAAATAAATAACAAAATATAATGGAAAAGTGAGGACCAATTAGTCAATTACTCATTGATGCATTTATGAGACAGAAGTGACGCCGAAAGAGATGTTCCATTTTCACACGTATTATTTTATAATTAATTTATCTTATATTAATTCAATAAAAAAAAAAAAACATTTTTTTAATCTTTGTTTTGGCATCTATTTATAATTTTATATTCCCATAAAATGGCCACACTTTTTCTTTAAAAAAAATATTACAAATTTATTATTACCAACTGAATTCAAAAAACAAATTAAATAAATAAAATTTCAAAAAAATAATATATATATATATATATATAAAAGACTCTTTTACGTCCACATTTTAGGAAATGGAGATTTTAATATTAAACCCTAAATAAACAAATTTCACTAAAAAAAAAAAAACTTTAAATAACTTTTCAAAACCCTAAAAATCTCTCTTTCTCTCTGAAGATAAGACAAAAGAGAGAACGGAAAGGAAGATGAGTACTTGCTAAGAAGGGATGACGAGACCACTAGAGAGTGCCATGAGAAGCAGCGCCGCCTCCGCCTCTTGCCTCCCATAACCACTGCCACTGCCGACAATCTCCTCCGGCGTTGCGTTCTTGCTCCGGTGCTGCATCAGTAACAGCACCATCCTCTCCTTCTTCTCCTCCTCCTCTCCGCCGCTCTTACCGCTCTTCATAGCCTTCGCCTTCGATCCACCACCTTCATTCGCCATTGGCCTCCTCCTCCTGTACCTAATCCCGCACGCATTGCACAACGACTACAAACAAGAACAAACACAAGAGACCCACTAGTCTCAGAAGCAAAGAAATAGATCAAAAACCCAACGACGATGGAGGAGGAGCTAGATGGAGAAGAACCTTAGGACCATATGGGCCTTTCCGCCAGAGAGGGGTCATTGAAGTGCGGCAATCAGCACAGGTCTTCAACTCCTCCGATGGAGGTGACGACGCCATCGCCACTCCGCTTCCCGGCTGGTTCTCCGCCATCTTTCTTCTTCTGACGTAGGTCTTCTCGATGCGATCGTAGCCGGAGATCACGCTATCGAGATGGCCTCGAGATCGCCATGGCGACGAGGAGACGGTTCTCATCGCCGTTGAGAGCATTGGATTAGGGTTAGGGTTTTCAAGCGGCGAGGGAGAGAGATGGAGCGACGAAGAGCAAGCGAATGGAGGGGGATTTATGTCGTTTTCCGGCTCGCGAGGCACACGTGCGAAGCCAATGGCGGCAAAAAGGAATGGGGATTTCTAGAAAATAGCAGCTGGTTATGGTTACCGTTGGTGAGAATAAGGACACCATTCGCTCACTACAACGGTTAAAAGATGTAGACGAAGGGTGACACGGGAGGTGATTTCACTTTATTCTTTTCTATATTGTTTTTTTCTTGACGCGTGTGACCAATGGTATCTCGACACGATATCTGAATATTTATTTTTTAAAAAGTATTATTTGCTAGTGGATAATTTTTACCCATACCTAAATTTATCAATATATATATATATATATATATAATTTGTAGAGAAATATTATATATATGAAGAATAATAACATAATGTTTGAACCTAATCCAATAAAACAATTCCAATGAGGAAGCAAAAGCCCTGAAAGGCTGAGGAACAGAAGGGCTGTGCCTGTTGTTGGTGTATTCAAAAGAATCAAAACAACTCCTGAGTCTAATAATATGACCAAATAAAACTCAGTGCTGTTCCTTGTCCCTCTTAACAATAAGCCTCATAAGAAGCAATGTCTTATACAACTGACAATGAAGAACAAAACCATACTCCCTGGTTTATTATGCTTTGTAGACAAATATCACTAGTTGAGGCTTTGAGCTCATGAAGAATTCCAAAAGATAAGTCACACATTCAGTAATATGAAAAGGCGAAAGGCGAATTCACAATGACAAATGAATGGCTAGTCAATTAGAAAAGGTAGAGAATGGAAGAAAGATTGCAAGTTCATCCATGTCTACCTCTTATTTTCAGAGATGAACAATAAATAGGATGAAGTTTGTGTAAAAATAGAACACCTTAAGATGCAACATGGACTGCAACACCTCCACTGATAACATTCTTCATCATCTTCATCTTCCTCGCTCTCTCTCCTTTCTTTGTTTTGTTCTCTACTTCTTGTTGATGTACAGAAGTCTTGTTTCTCTCGGTTTTCTTTGTGGTTTCTTTGCTCAGGGAGTCTTTTGGATTTGGACTGTTAACTTCGGCTTCAGTTTCAGATGCTTTTGGGTCAACATGAGTTGAGCTTGCTGATTCCCTGGACTGGGAAGAAACTTCTTGATTTGCCTGCTGAGACCTATCTTTGATTGAAGATTTTCTCCTTGGGCTTGCGGATTGACACCGCAGGTTCATAGGCTTTGCCTGTGCGCCAACAGTCTGTGCATGCAAATGCAGAAGTTTTTACTCGGTGATAATTGAAGTCTCGTGACATACAGTAAATAAGTAGGCAACAAGCAAGGTTGCATTTCTCAAGGGGCAATGATAAATACATTTCAACAGAAAAGCCCAAAGTTTGCATGGTTATAAAGTCATGACAAAGTCCAAAAAGGAAGTTGCACGATTTGACAGACTACCCATTGCATATTTAGTATTCTTCAAGTATGATTAAAAGAATTCGCCCCCTTTAAAACACAAAAAGATAGCACCAAAAGTGACTACTTGTAGCTTGGGCAATTTTATTAAGCGATAGATTCATGACGGCTACTAGCAAATCAGTTTCTCTCATCAATGACATTTAGATTGTTTGGTGTCTCAAAATATGGTGTTTGGTTTAACTTTTATGAACTCTCTGTCCTCACCTTGAATTGGTGGTGCCTGGGTTGCTATTAAGCAAACCTTTACAGCTCTACCAAGGATTACTCTCATTGGCAGAATTGAAAAATATGGCTAGAAAGTCAAAAGATCAGATGCATGCCCCTAGTCACAACTTGTGTGGTCTAAAACAAAAGTTTTTTTTTTTTTTTAAAAAAAAGAATTAGCTAACCACCAAAAGTATTATAAAACCTCTATTACTTCCTAGCATACACATAATTTGACATCAAGCAAGTATCATCCCTTTAATTCTTTCATGTCATCATAAGATAGTTGTTAACTCAAATATTAAAGAATAGGATGCATGATATTGTTACCTTTTTACTTGGTGTAGATTCATGGTAAAAAGAAGGCATAGGTGTTGCTTTGAAATTGAGGCTTCTCCTCAGCTGCTTTATTTGAGCTTCTGTCTCTTCCTGTAAAAACACATAAATTTAAGGAAAAAAGAACCTTTTCAAAACAAAACACTCTAAACAATCGAGATATTCCAAGAAAACTTCAGCTATGTTTTGTTAGCTGCTCTGCTGCTCTATTAGCCAAGGAAACATAATTTCAGGTATACAGCTTTCAGAGAGATTTTATCCAGCATGTCTATTGATCATGATGAATATGCAATTTCAAGAAAACAATTGAGCATGTTTTCAGTTTCTATTGTGTGACAATTAAATCTACTTAAACATAAAGTAATGAAAAGTAATATTTATGATACAAAATTCCAACTGATAATGACAAAGAAGATTACTGTAAGCGAAATGTGACAGATAAAATTTGTAATGAGATAAATTCCACATGCCTGTGTTTTAGCTTGCATCTCATTCATCTCTGCTTCTTTGGCCTGCTGTTTTTCTTCCAACTTCAAATAATACTACACAATAGGTAAAACATAAAAAATAAAATCATTAGATTATAATAGCACTAGCAACATTAGCCATAAACAGGTAAACCAAGTGCAGATTACCTCTTTTCTCTTTTCAGCCCTTTCATCACTTTTGAAATTAAAAATTACATTGCTTTGCCTTACATCTGATTTACTTGAAATAACAGATATCTGAGGCCTGCATGAACAGCAAAATATTCAGATGGCTACATTTCGAAAGAAAAAAAAAATTGCATCTATTTGCTTGCTAACCTGTTCGCAGATCGACGTACATCTACATCACACATGCCAGAAATGGGTTTAGGAATGACACCAACTTTCTTTTGGATCTGGCTGATCTCACTGGAATGTATTTTTATATTAGAACAGCTGACTGAATAAATAAATAGAGGAATACGAGGCAAAGCATAACATCAGGTGGATAGTATTAAATACCTTTTCTTCTCCCGATGAACTTTCGCTGACAAATTATTGAAATCCTGCAAGTGATCAATCCCAGTTAGAAAAAGAACAGTCTTGAAAGAAATAATCAATCATCAAAGGCATCAGAAACAATCATTATTTGAAAAATTGACAATCAACAATAACAACATTAATAATTTCATGATGATCCACCAAGTCTTACTTCAACAATATGGGCCTCTTTTAAGTGAAATTACGCCTAATGTAAACAACTGAGAAGATGTAAATATAACCTTGCAAGAACAGTAACTTCAACATCTCTTAGTTCATGCCAAATTTTTGGCAAAGACAATTAGGACAAGGGATGGTGAGACATACCTGATTCAATCTGTTCCCTTTTCAACATTGGATAACTAAAAAAGTTCATATTCATACAGTTACTGGGGCTTTGAAATTCATATAGAGAATCAACATTCAAATTTTACATCAGGATTTATAATTTGTCCATAATATTCTTTCAAGGTTCAGTAAATAACCGTGAAGACACCATAACTGACTAAAACATATCACCAAATCTGACCAAAAAAAAAAAACCAAATTCTTCCATTATATTATATTATAAATGATTTTATATATATATATATATATAATCTGCCAAACACAATAACCATATGAGATAAGCAAAAAATCCAAGTAGATGGATAAATTTCTTACAGAAGATTTGCCATTTTTAGGATCAGAACTTCTATGTGTCGGAACCCTTAGAGATGATTCTTTATCCCTTCTTGTCCTCAAGGTATTTTCCCTTTGGACTTTAACCAAGGTTTTGGCCACTGCCTTGTCAGGAGATGGATAATTCTTTCCGGCTGAAAACCTTCTAAGGTTCTGTGGAACAGGTATTGAGGTCCTTGGTTTTGATTTCGCAGGTTTCTGTTCAGCTGATGCCTTCACCTGAAGCGAGTAATAATAAGAGAAATAAGGCACTGAACTGATGAGCAGATCCAAAGTATCAAGGTATTATCTCATAATTCATTTCAAAATCATACTCTTTTGGAAAAATCAAAGTTATCATAAATGCTCCATTAATTTCAATGCATGTGTTAGCAATTTTCTAGAAGGTTATAGTCATCAATTTATCTGTTGGCGAATGAAGTTGCAACAGAAAAGGTGTTAGCTTTGCAATGGTAAAGGAAGCAATTGACCAACGCACAGATGATGAGATTTCCAATGACCGAACTTTTTGAAACAGTGTCACTGTTCCTGTTGTTTTAACTACAATTGGATGAACCAAATTATTGAGAAAGGGAAAAAAATAATGCTTATAATTCTGTTCATAACTCATTTCAGTAAAATGTCAGATTAGTAATTTCAAAAACAATAGAGGTTGGCAGTTCTTACCTTGGGCAACACTTTTACTGTTTCCTGCTGGGTAGAGGAACTCTGTTTATCAAGAATATGACTCTCAGGTGTTTCACTCTTTTCAAGTTTGTCCACAGTCCCAACTCTTTTATCAGTTTCCTGTTCTTTTACTCCATGGGTTTCATCCTTATTTGATGGCATGGAATTATCTGCAAGTTGAACTTTTAATTTTTCATTCGTCCCAGCTAGCTTGATAGAGGCATCTAGAACTTCTTCATTGGAGTGAGCTGGTTCTGATTGGACTTCTGGAGAAATTATTTCCTCTTGTTCATGTGCCACAATGTTATGTTCATGCTCACCTGAGACAACAGGTGTTTCATCATACCAGTCGAATTGGGGTTGTGCACCATTGCTCTCCATGGCATTACATTTGTGCTCATCTGAGACAGGTGACTTTTCATCAAACCAAGAAAACAGAATCTGTCGTCCATTGACCTCCCGAATATCATTCCTATCCTCATCTAAAGTGGACTTTTTTTCATCATACCAAGTGAATTGCTGTTGCTCTCCATCACCATGATCTAGGTAATCCTCCATGTAATACATATGCTCTTCACTACCATCTTCAGTAGTCTGGTATTCAAATGCATTCTGACCTTCTGGTGAAGCATAAGGGAGACGACCCTTTTTCTTAAAGTGGGCTTCGAAGTAAGCCTTCTTTTGAGTAACCGAGCCCGGTGTTGAATATTTTTCAACCTCCTCAAGATATCTATTATGAGAGAATGAAGACCTTCTTTCCCATGATAATGATTCAGCTTCAAACCGGCCAAATGATATGGAACCACTGGGCAAACACTCACCCTGCCAATATTTCAAACATTAGAATTTCTACAGAACAGCCTCATGCATGTACGACACAAAGGAGCTTAAATATAATTTTCATATGATAAAACTCAATCATGCAAAACAGGCTGACTTCTGACAAAGATTTCAATACTCTGTGCAATAAGATTGCATCATTAAAAAAAAAAAACTGTGAGGCTTTATGCTGAAAATATCACAGGTGGTGGTAAATGACAACATTTTGTCACCCAAAAAGCACAACTTCCAGACATATTGGGATGAGCAGAAGACCGACTTTGAACTCAAAAGTTTCTACTAAACTAACCTGATATATTCTTGTCAATTCCCCATACCAAGCAAAATTTCATTACTGACAGATCCAAATGGTGGATCATCAGCAATGCAAACACTATTTAAAAGGAATGCTTGCATCTTACCTGTAAGAAAGTTTCCTCAATTCCACAAATCCTTTCATGACAAAACACAAATTCTAATCTAAGTCATCGAGGATGCTTGCTGTACTACACGTGTAGATCAAGTAGCTATTTTTTCTTCTATTATTCATTCTTTTCTAACACATACTTTCAAATGAAATAAATCCACCACGCATTCTTGTTTAAAATGTAAGACACCATCCCACACATCTATCCGAGAGAAATTGAACCTGAACACCAACGCAGTCTTCAGTTTCCCGAGACATTTTACTCCAAAATCACCATCAAATGCATTGAAATCACCTGAAAAGGAAACATATCTCATAGTTAATAGTCAAATCAGACATAATTCTCACATATCCAATATTGCTTCCCATATCTAAACTCAAGATCCAAATTTGACTCCAAGATCAAATATTACAACTGTACTTAAAATAGACTAAAAATCTAAAATTTAAAATTTTACAATAACAAAAAATCCTTAAACTTTGACTTCATACTAAGCCCCCATTTTATCAAATACATCACCAACATAAGCATGAAGATGCGCAGACACAAACACACAAAAAGACAACCTTTTCAAGCCAAATTTTTTTTTTAAAAAAAAAGGCTCAAAATTTACATTGCAATAGCCAATCTTTGCAAAATTGATATGAAAGAAAAAAATCATCCTTTATCCCCAACCCAAGCCACATAAAACCACCAGAGCTCCATGAAAAAAAGGGGAGCAAAAAAAAATAGAAACAGCGAACCAAATCCCTCACTAAACTTCCCACAAAGACAACAAATTCACCTCTAAAACGCATTCATCCACGAAATCACAACCATCCAAACCCCAAAATTCCCAGCAACAAACCAAACACCACCGACGCCTCCAAACCCTCACGAAACACACCGAAACAACGCTCTACAGCAAGCGCCACGCCCGATCTCTTCCACCAGACCACTCCCAACCAAAGATTCAGAGCTAGTAAAGCAATGGCGAAGCCACGAAGCTCTCTTTCTTCGAAGGAGGAGTGAAACCAAGAGAGAAAGAGAAGATGATGCTCAAAACGAAGAGACTCGTTTCTCTCCACCGCGCTGTCTCCATTTTGTCTTATTTCCCACCGAATTAACGCCGTTACACCCACAACCGTTAAATGTCTTCTAATCCAACCGTTAATTGGCCTCGAGATTAGAGTTCGCTGTTAAAAATGGGGCCCTGCAATCACTTACACGTGTCGGCAAGGGACACGTGGCGCTATAGGTCAAGCCAATGATTTGACTCCCGGATTGCGTGTGTGGCTAAAGCTGTTCCACTTCTTACGGGATCACGTGATCGCTCACGTGTTTAGCAATGCAAGTTAAATGTTTTATTTTATTATTTTTAAGTTACTTGTGAGAAGTCCCACGTGGATTCCTCGCCTTGTTTTTTTTTTATAATTGTTTTTACATGTAAGTACCTGAAAAAAAGTTTAATATATGTACTTTTACATTTATGAAAAAAAATTTCTGAAAAGCAAAAGTTTGTTTTAATTACTAATTATATAGTTTTTAAAAAAAAAACAGAAGATATTAATATTAATTTATATTTTGTTGAAATATTTAACTAACTAATCACCAAAGAATATGATTGTTCGGAGAGTATAATAATTAGGTGATGTTGTAGGGATAAAAAAGAATAAATTTTTCTCTTAATTAAATGTGAAATTATTTAGTTCATTTGGATCCACATAATTTTATAATGATTATAAAATCATTAAAAAAAATTATTAAGACTTTGAGTTTATTATCATAAACCCTAAATTAGAACCCTGACATGGAACATTAATGGTCACGTCAGAAAATTTGGGTGTAGGGTCATAATCTGATGAATTTGACAGGAAGAGTGCACTAATTGATTAGGACTTTGCACCCAATCTTTGTGAATTAGACCCTTAAATCAACTTTTAGTTAAAATCTTATCCATTTGAATAGATTTTTTTTTGGCTAAATTTATGTAATTTAATCAGCCAATAATTACATATTCAATTCCTCTGTCGGTTGCATTATTCATACATGTTAGTTTAACTATAACTATCTTTGAAAAAAAATTAAAAATTATAATGAAGAGATTTTGAATTTATACACCTTAATAAGCCTATAATTATTCGACAATTTCCTCTGTCGGTTGTATTGTTCAAACATGTTAGTTTAACTAGAACTATCTTTCAAAAAATAAAAAAACTATACTGAAGAATTGGAGAATTATATTATTAGTATTATCTGTAAATTTCTACATTTTGTAGGGGTATATATGTAAATTTATTGGACAAGAAAAAGACAAAGTAGTCAAGTTTGACATAAGTTAGTGATTGTTGGCTAGTTGAGCATGTGAGCTCATGTGACCAAGATTAGTTTGGACTAATGGGATCAAAAACATGCTAGACATGCAAATAAAGAACACCTAATGAAGGTAAACATACATTGTTAAACACTAATAAACAAAGTTCTCTAGTTGGATCTAGTTTCTAAACTTGCAGATATTAGCATGCAAACAGATCATATGACGTTATTAATGTAATTAAATCTTCAATATGACCAAAATGCATATTGTTTGACAAAAATGTATTGACAAACAGGAACAAATTGCAGAGGTGAAATTTTGATTAACAAGATGATATTCAACCAAATTGTCTGTTTTTAATGCTTCACCTGAAGGTGGCATACATAACATGCAATTGCAAGGTTTGAAGGGGAAAACTAGTACAAATATCAAGAGTTAATTAGAAAGAATACGAGAAACTAATCAGTACGAATAACAAGTAACAGTTGTGTTTAGAACGGTAGATACACCGCGGAAAAGTCTTATTAACAAGGCACAATTCAAGCTAAATTGTGTACTAATAGTAATTTCAAGGTTTTAAGGAGCTAATTAGTACAAATAATAACAAGTAATTAAAAAGAATACACAGAAACTAAAAAGGAGTAATAGTCAGAGTTCAGAAGAAGAGATAAATCACCCAAAAGTCTTATCAACATGGCACAATTCAAGCAAAAATTGTTTACAGCTGATGGATCAACTGAGAAGGTGGATTTAATAAGCAATTTCAAGGTTTTAAGGCAGTAATTAGTAGAAATACAAACAATTAATCAGAAAGTATACAAGAAGCTAATTAGTACAGATACTGATAATGCGATTTGTCATGTGCGATAATATAAAGTTTTAGAACATGATATACATCACCGGGAAGTCTGGTCAAAAGCTGAGTTAATAAGAAGCAAAATCAATACAAACAGCAACAATTATTCAGAAATAATAAAAAAAGAAGTACCTTGAATCTTGGAGCTTATCTTTCAATCCTTCCATATTTGAGAAAAAGCTTGAAGCTTTTTGTCCAATCAATGGCTTTCAGACCTGAAGAATTCAGCAAACTTAAATAATTTAACAATTTTGTTGATTATGATTTCCAAATGTTTACCAAGGTATCCACTGTTGGATATGAAAACAAAGTATCAAGTTTATTGTACAAGAAGTTCCATCAGGGGAGCACACAACATACATACTTATTCATATCAATGCTTTCATTACCAGTCACCTGATACCAACATGGCCTGGACTGGCATCTATGTTATTCTTTCCTATTCTCTACAGAAAATTTAATCCACAGCGGAGTTATTGACAGAAGGTGAAAAAGGATCCACTATTTTGAAGGAACCCGAGCCGGGCGATTAGCAAGAGGCAGCTCAGCTGGAGTGCAGACTATGGCCCTCTGTTGCATGTGCCTCAGGCTCTGCTCCATGCTGACTTGCACCATCTCAGCAAGCATCTTCTTTGCTTTCTCCGCACGGTCATCATTGTCAATTTTGGACACAATGTTGCAGACAATGTTCTCAAGAGTATCTGCTTGTAGCTCTGGTCTGGGATACGGAGAGTTCCTCAGTAATTGTAGGAGTGTTCGAGCCTTTGATTGAGCCTTGGGGCTTCCATGGACTGTCAGCTCCAGAAGGCCTGGTATCACCCCTTCTTTGAGAATCACTTCTCGGTATTTGCTTCGATCACTCTCACACATTGTTAGAAGAGCTCCCAATGCATGCGCCTTACTTTGAGGTGATCCCTCCTCAAGAACTTCGACAACTGCTAGAACTCCGCCTTCCTCTGCTGTCAGCGCATTCCTTGCCTCCTCAAAGTTTAATAATGATTCTAAAAGAGCAGTGCAATACTCAGCAGATCTGGATGATTTCTTGCAGCTCTTAAGCAAGTTAACTAAAGCCGGAATGGGCTGGCTAGCGAGAATTGTATTGACATTCTCCAGAAGCGTGGAGAGATTATAAAGGGCTCTAACTGCATCAATCCTTGCTTGAGGATTTCCATCTTTAAGGATTTTGGCGAGGATGGGGATCGCACCAACAGCACTGATAGTTGGTTTGTTGGCAGAAGAAGCTGTCAGGGTGAGAAGAGCAGCAGTGGCATACTCCTGCAAAGTCATATCTGCTGATTGTAAAAACTCAACAAGTGGCTCAAGAGCACCTGCGTCCACTATTTTGATCTTGTTCCTGCAAAAGTATCACACAGACTAAGAGAAGAACTACACACACAAACACACAAGATTTATACTAGAAGCTTACTATTCAAAATTTGCTCATATTGCAAAAAATTCTGATGAATGATGAAGCCTTGACAAATACAATAGGTTGCTGCTAATTATACCCTCGTTGGCACTCATTTATAGTGAAAAATACCTTTCCATGATGTTAGATGGTTTTCAGATATCAACCATCATTTGTGGCTCCACCATAACTTAAAAGCGGTCTTATTGAAAATTTGAAATGCAAACAAATCTTCAACGATGTTAACAACTTTTCTGTTATGCGGAATTAAAGTTCTGCTGCAACTAGGCAAATTCTCATGACAAGAACAAAGCCCCGGCAAGCAAAAAAAGCCAAAAGGTAACATTTGGTAACAATAAATCTTATTATGACTAAACTTGGATATCTACAGACAGAAGTAAATGTGATCACTGTATTATTTTTCTCCTAAGGCAATTCATGCAGTTCCTCCCAATCAACTGTAAGATCTAAGCCAATAATATATTTGGTTAAAACAATGTCTTTTTGAGAATGTTATTCGTGAAATAACAAAAAGGAAACACCTGATATAATCAACAGAAGATAAATCATGTGATGTGGATAATGAGGATTCAACCTCCCTTCGTCAACATTTTAATATTAAAAGACCTGTGTATAAAGCAAATTTCATTAATGTTACACTTCAATGAACCTGATTGCTCAAAAGTTACCAGCAAACTCCATAAACCTGAACTATATATCTCTTCAACGTCAAGACACCGAATGGAAACAAACAATTGGCCAATGGATTGGATTGATAAAAATAAAAGACATAAAAGAAAGAAAAAGGGAGACATAAAGAGGATGATTACTACTTTAATGGCAATTTAAAAGTAAAAGCTATGGCCACCACGAGGACCAAAGCTCTTTATATTTGCCTTTTGTGGCTAAGCTCGCTGTTGATTCACCCCCTTCATGTTCTTTCCTTATTGCTCAATCTAGCATCAGAAACCTAATTAACTAAGAAAAGCAGATCCAACTCAGAACTCATCTTAAAATCCATACCTCCGCACGTCTTCAAATGAATTTCAGCCAGGCTACTTACAAAGCTCAAAAAACAAACCTAAAGATTACAAATATCTAAAATTTCAAGTTTAGTCCATGTCCATATAGAATAAAAATCTATAGATAAAAAGCAAAAAACCTTCTTTTTAAATTAAAGTAAGAGAAAACTAAGACAGCAAATATATCAGTTCCTTCTCTTCAAGAAATTCTAAAATCTTCTCTCTCTCTCTCTCTCCAACATAAGCACAAGCAAAAAAGGAGTAAATTAATCAATTCAACCATGCAAATCAGAATTCCCAACAACCCAAAACATCCACCACCAGACAACAACAAAGTCTCCATGTTTTAAAATAAATCAAACAGTATAAATATCAACACAAAACATACCCTACCATGTTTCTAAATCAAAGATTATAGAATCAAACAATTCATGACCGAAGTAACCTAACAATAGAAAATTCCATAAATTCCAAAAATTCCAAGAAAAAAAAATCTTTATTTAACTAAAATCCATCAAATAAATAAATAAATAAATAAATAGATAAAACCAAAACCAAAAACGAAAACTGGAAAGAAAAATATATTACTTCAAACCTAATTTCATACATATCCACAACCAAAAAACCAAGGAGGGATCTAAAAGCTCTCACCTTTCATCCTTCACGGCGAGGTTAAGGAGGGCTAGGATGGCGGCTTCGGTGGCTTCCGGATCGCCACAACGTAGCATCGACACGAGAGGTTCGATGGAGCCGGAGAGCTGCTGCCGGTGCTTCGTCGACGTCTTCGTGAGCCGCCGGATCTCCTTCGCCGCCCCGATCCGCCGGTCCACGTCCTCCGAGAAAATCCCCTCCATGATTCCCTCCATCGCCATCGTCTTCGTCGCCGAACCCTCGCCGGAGCAGCCCATCACCAACAACGCCATCCAAATTTCCCACTTTTTTTTTCTTTTTTCTTTTGATTTTTTTTGGCTATAATTATCTACAGACCAGAGACGAGAATAAAAGTGTTAGCCTTTTATACAAGAGACAACGGTCAGTTTGACGGCCGTTACTTCTCCGTCAATATTTCGGGCCTGGGCTTTACTTTGGGCTTTGAATAATAATTAGGCCCCCTAAAAAAAATCTAATATTTATTATCAAATCAATACTCATTTATGACACTTTTTTATTTTTCATATAAAATTCTCAAACTCCTCAATAAATATCAATACATCATATATATATATATATATGATGTATTAAAATAATATTAATCTATTTAAATAAAACCATAAATGAAAAGGATAAAATGAGATCATGTCATAGAGAAATATTTTGGACGAACACTATTTATGCATATGTAAGATAGGACTTTTTGTATCGGTTTTAAAGGTCAACTTTTTTTTTATTTTTTATTGATTTTTTTGTTGACATACATTTATTATTAAACTATATATTTATTAAAATTAAAATTTTATTATTTCACTCACGTCAACTAGTTTTATAAATTTAAATATACAAATTAAACTATTAAACCACAAGATTACAAAAATGGGAGAAGACTTTTGGTTATGTAACAAAATTAGCAATAATTTTTAAAGTCTTAAATTCCAATAAAATTTAAACGGCTGCTTTATGGGTTTGTAAATAGGTTAAGCCCAACAAGGAAATAGGCCCGGCCCGAATGTGTTCACTACTAACGGCTCGAGTTAGCTTGCGTGATTTGGGTTCTTTGTCGGACTCGGGGGGCTGGTGAAAACGATAAGTATCAAGGACGGGCCCGCTGAATCTGACCGTTGGATCTAGATCCAACGTCTATTACGTGATCAAGTGGTGGGCCCAGAGGTTGAGCTTGATTTCAAACGGTTGGCGGGGATCTATCGGGAACCAATCGTAGCCGTGGGTCCCAGAGCTTGAGAGATTATGGACCGTCAGATTATGAGTCGTTGGAATTAAATTCAATTTATTTAAGGCTGTGAGTGAATGAATGAATCATGGTGATATCACCCTTAATTATTATTATTACTGTAAATAATCCTTGATTTTTTGTTCTTAATAAATGGTTTTTAATTTATGGATTTTTTATATATAAGTACCATAAAAAATTGAAAATTTTCTCCCTTCATGCTTACACTAAAGGCTAGTTGGCCCACTTGTAGTAGTTTTTTCTTTTTCTTCTTCGGAATACATGTATAAAATATATATATTTCCGAAAAAATGGACTCCAATGTTTGTTTAATTAATAATATTTAGATTATTAATTATAATGGTTTTTTTTTTAAACTTTGGATAACATATGGACTGAATATTATTTGATTTTATATAAAGGGTTTTCAAAATTTTTATCAATACAAACATTCTTTTTCCATTGGGAGGGATGGGGGTAGGAATCAAGACATTCTAACTAATCCAACTAACCCACATACAGAAAATTAATTAATTAAGTAATTAAAAAACATATTAAAAAATAAAAGCAAAACTCCATTTAGTTATATATATATATATATATCAAAAAGAAACTAACCACGTGTATCACATGTATTAAGGCAATAAAAATATGGTGAAAATATAAAGTTCCACAAAAATGAATCAAATAAAGAGAGATAACAACATTCACTACATGTGGAGAAACAACACCAACTACTAACTGTTAGTTCCGTCAATGTAGTTTGTGATTTTTAGATAACACTTTAACACTCATAGAAAGCTCACACAAATCAAATACAAAAAGAAACACATAACTCAGTTCGGCATTCACTCGCCTACGTCTGGAGGACAAGCCTGGAGATAAACGATCCATTAAAGGAGATGAAAATATATAAGTACAAACACTTTATCACTCACACTCACAATTAAAGATCACTACCCTCTCTAGATTGTCTAGTGCCCACATTATCTCACGCTCAATGCTCATCCCCAATCTCAGAGCAAGGTAGCTTATATAAACACCTAAACTGCCCAAATATAGTCCATACCTCTTTTAAAATCACCGCGGCTACTAACTTTAAAACCTTCCAAAATTAGATGTTGCAACTCCTATTGTAACATAACTTGTAATATGTCCCTGACTGCTGACATGACTGAGTTCTGGTTACGTTGTGAACGACCTCAAGACCCATCAATCTCCCGGGCATGATTAGTCCGAGTCAGTGCAGCCATATCTCCCGATCTCGACCATCCCGAACTAGCCTACCTCCTCAGTTCCTCACCACACAATCCCCTTCCAAGGGGCGCACGTCCTTTTCTGCGTCTTCATGGAAACTTACCAAACTTGATCTTCAATTCACCCAATTTTGGCCTTCAAATCTTCCCAAGAAAAATCTTCAATCAATCATTCCCAATCATACCAACAATAGGCATGTCTTCAATCATACCTATTAAGGTTTCTTCAAATCACACCTTTAATAGCCTTCATTCATACCATTGATAGGTATTTCTTCAATTAAGCTCTATCCATATTTAGTCTCCAATCAAATCTCCCTAAATATGGATTTTGATATGATCTTGTCTTCAAATTGTAACGCATTCCAAAAATAACTTCACCAAGATCTTCAAGATATTTACCTCTAAGCGAAGACTCCTTGCCACGTCACCATGCTTTGTCATGTCATTATTTATGCCACGTTACAAAAGTTACCACATCATCTTGACTCGGTGTCAAATCATGCCAATTATAGTGCAATTGCACTAACACTAACAAATAAAACAAAGATAAAAGAATACCCTCAGGAGAGCGGTAGAGTAGTCATCTCTTGAGGAGGCTGATGGTTCCGGTGGGGGTGTGATGTGTTAAGTTCACTCAAAAACTCACTCAAAGATCAAACACTCACACACAATCAAAACAAGATAAAGGAGACAAGCAAATTGGTAACCCAGTTCGGCACAACCTTGCCTACATCTGGGGAGCCAGGCCCGGAGAAACAATCCACTAAAAGAGGTATAGGAACAAGGAGTACAACACTCACTCACTCTCTCAATACAAAGAATATATTCTCAAGATTGCCCGATGCCCACACTCTCAACTCTCACCGAAGAGTCTCTTACTGTTTGGCTCATCATAAATCTTCAAGCAGGATCTCTTATATAGACGCACCGATGACCACAAAGTTATCTCTTTTAGAATTCTCCGCGGCTTCCTAACTTGGACACCTTCCAAAGTTAGATGTTGCAACACCCAGTTGCAACATAGACCACGTTACTGAACATGACTGAGTTCTAGCCAGATGCACCCGAATCTGCGCCCTTCAATCTCTCGATTCCTTCAGTCCGCCTCGTAGCAGTTGACTCGACCCGAGCTCCTCCTGCCTGCAGCTGCTTTCTTCCTCACGTCACTTCAGAAGGTCTCCCACTCCCGAGGGACGTGCCCAACAAGACACACGTGACCATCTCACCAAAGATAGTTACCGAAGATCTCCCGATCTTCTTTCCAAACTTGGTCCACGTTTGATTTTCCAAAATAATCTTCTTTTGGCACATGAAATATTGTTACTAAACTTGATCTCATCTTCATCCAAGTTTAGCTTTCAATATCTTCAAGCATGATCTTCAATCATCCATGCTTGGATCTCCAAATCTCTAATCATATCTTATGCAATCAATCTCCTCATATGATTAGTCTCCATGAATAGTTCCGCCCATAGATAGCTCTTAGATCTTTATTCAATTAATGATGCTAAATATGGTCTTGATAATCTCCTTGGCATGTCTTTACCTTATTTAGTTTATGTCTTTCAAATAGCTTCACACCAAACTAAACCTTGTGTCTTCTAATAGCTTCATACCAAGTTTAACTTGTGTCTTCTAATAGCTTCAAACAATCTTCATGATCTTGAATTCTTGCCAATGATAGAATATTCCTCTCTCTTCAAATAGATCTTTCTAAAAAGGAGTTCTATCAAAGATATGAATTGTCATCCCGGATCTTACCAAGGATAGACAATCATACCTAAAATAAAATTTACCTTTCTTGAAAAGATCCTATAGTTTTAATGCACTTTCCAAAAATAGTTTATCATCACATGATTGTGTTGAGAGGAATATCTACTAAATAAAATCTCCACCTTGATCTTCATCACATGTCATGAACTCATCTTTTGCCTCATCGTCATCTTAGTCACATTTTCTTTTGATGAGTCATTTCTAGCCACGTCATCATTCTCATGCCATGTCACCTTTTGGCTTGTCATATAATGCAAATCCACGTCATCAGACTTAACAGAGGCATCTAACAACACTAACAAAGAAGATCTAGCTGCTAGGCTTCTGAGTCAGTCATGGATTCTCTTGGATTGTATGTTTTGTCCATCAAAGACCACAAAAAAAATTAAGACTTCTTTAGCGGTTGTGCTAACTGAAATCTTTAAGCTTTATCTCTTAGTTTCAAGAACTGTAAACACTCAAAGAATGAACAAATGCATACATTTGATTAAGATCATGACAGGCGAAAATGTTTTGAAGTTGCAAATCCTCTTTTTCCTTGATAGCTAGATGTTCCACAAAGAATGCTCCAGGTTTTCTTAATATGGGCTTGGAGGTTAAAGGTCTAGAAATCCCATACTTCACCCATGGAGCTAGGTGAGAAGTATGACTAATAAAGTACCATATACATTATGTAAATGAGCTTCTAAAGAAAAGCTAATTCGCTAATTCAATAGTTGTGTGACACCAAAATGCAGGTGGCTGTCGAGAGTTTATTACAACGCATGTCATAAAATTTTTAAGCATGAGAATCTTGTTATCCAAAATAAGTCATATGGAGATGTTGATTTTTTTGGGGCCTCAAAGCTTTTCCAAATCCATAATATTATAAGGTAATAGTGACTTCTATCATATGGGTACCCATAAAAAGAAAACAATCCTAAAGAGTTGAGTCACCAAAGTTTGAAGTTTTGGATATATTGTTTACAAAGGCAAAGACTTCGATAACTTTAATTTTTTTTTATTAATATTTAGAAAATAAATAAATAAATATTAATTTATTTCAAATTACAGAAGCATGATACTTGAACATGTACAAAAACATGGAGATTAGATATTAAATATTTAATTATCATATAGTTAGATATTTTTATTAAGTAAATAAAAAATGGTGCTATATAAAATTATAAATGGTCACACTTCCCCCTTGTTGATAGAACATCAAATAAAGAAGAACCGAAAGTGATATATGAGGAAGCAACTCTCTTTGATTTCGGTGTTCCACACGTGTATCACAATTCACAAGAAAATGATCAAAATTTCAGAAGCTCCAAGGATCCTATAAGAAATCCGATAAGGTGGTCCGGTTCAAAAAAACAAGTTTCGAACCGGGGTTTTTGGTTTAATGTTAAGGTTTTATCTTTGGTTCGATTCCTGATCTAGTTCAGAAAAACCTACGTTGATGTGCATGCTTTATGTTTTTACATGATTTTTTTAAAAATTTTTAAAAATAAATTTATATATTAATTATTGTATATATTTTTTTAAAATAATCAAAATGGTTGAGGTAATTGAATTTTCAAGGTTAGGAATATTTTTTTAAAAATTGTTATGTAGCTATATATAATAACTCACTGTCATTTTTATAGGAATATATATACACACACATAGAGGGTACATACATAAATCCTAAAAAAACATAATTTAAAAAAATCCACCAAAATATAATCTACGTTGAGCGATTTTATGTGTATGGATCGTAGTTTTTTCAAATAAATTATACACAATATATTTTAAAAAAATAAACATAAATACATAGAGTAGTGACCAAATTTAAAAAGTAAAAAATAAAAATAAAATACACACAAACTACGGGAAGCGACCAAGTGACCCTAGAAGTAGTGAGAAGGGTGTGAAGACAAACAAAGCCTTCAAAAAATAGCTACCAAAGAGGATCATTCATCCGTGCCTATTTTATCAATCTCAAATTTTAAAATTAAAAATTATAAATCAGTTTTTTATTAGAGAAAACTCGTACTACAAAAAGAAAAAAAAAATTGCAGAAGAAATAAGTTACTTTTGACACTAGTAACATGCATTATAGTCTATAGTATTAATTCCATACAAAATAATTTGATAGATAATCATAATTGAAAAAAAATAAATAAATAAAAAGAAACACATTACTTGCATGGTAAAACAAGTAATTTCATATCCCTTGGCAAACAAAGGCCCACGTCTTAGAATTGTAGTTAGGATGGCCAACCATTTGATGCTTTACTATTTATTTATTCCTCTCGCCAAAGTTTCGAAAAGTACGAAAATTATATATATATATATATATATATATCTCCTTTTGAATACCCTCATTAGATTTTTCCTAATTTGAATCTATTCCCAACATCTTTATTGACTCTTGATCATCAAATTGTCATTTGTCTTTTATGCTTTATGGTTGTTTTATCATCAATTATGTCCTAGACCTCAAAATAAATCCTCACTTTGTACCATCTACAAATTAATGTGGTTGAGATCATTCAATTATTTATAGGTATGTGGCTAAAAAATAATCAAACAAGTTTTAAAACAAAAAATCTAGATTGTAATTTTAATTATATCCATCTAAACCAGTATTAAATAAATAAATTTCAATTAAGAATATGTGGTACTTTGCATGCCATCTGGCATAATTAACACCACAAAATTATGTAAATTTTAAAAATAAATAATTTAATACTAATCAATGTTTAATGTAGAAATATATAAAAGTAATTTAATCAGTTGTAGCAAAGCAAATGAACAAATAAAATAGATTGCTCTCTTATATAAACAAGATGAAAATTATGTCATCCAAATTACATTAACATGCAAAAAATAATAATAATAATAATAATAATAATAATAATAGAGGGCGTGTGGTCTACCCACGTTCCTAGATTCACAATCTACGCACCTTGATTGTCCACGGTCTGCATTACAAGCAAAAAAAAATCTCATTCATTCACAGTGCTACTTCATATAAATAGTATTTACTGTGCTTATAAATAGTAATATAGTAAAAATAGGATGCACGGTACTTTAATCTGAACTATATTATCATAATTGGCATAGTCTAATTCTATTTCTATTAGACGTGCATGAAAAACTAATAAAAGATAACAAAATATTTACCAACCCATTTGTTTCCCTCTATTACCGTTATTGTTTACTCTCTCCGTTCCTTTTTATCTGTTATAAACCCATGTTCCTTTTTATCTGTCATTTTTAAACTTCAAGAAACATTTATTAATTTTTTTTTCCAAAATTACCCTAACACTCTTGTCACGTCCCGACCCGCGGGCCCGCCACGTGACAACCGCCGCGACGATCCCGAGGAGGGACACACACCACTCAACCCTCGAGTCATCGCGTAAGGCTCACAAACCCCTCGCTAAACAACACCGCAATAATAAAAGGTACCAAAACAAAACTTTCACTCGAAGAATCAATAGTAAAGTGAAGATATACAAATCACGCTATTCGTGAGTTAAGAACACTAGTGGATCCACTCTGCACTCATACAACGCAACCTCGACTATAATAAATAAACAACCCGACTTGGAATGCAAGCGCTAACACTCACCGCCATGATCGACCCAAACCACTAAAACACGGAAGAGAGGAGGGGTGAGTAACTATAGTCACTCATAATGGGTTAGCACAAATCTAACGGAATATCAAAAACAAATCGATGAAATACAATAAACACATTTTACAATAACATAAGTAAAACCTGAAGCGCTTCACAATTTCCACACAATGAAAGTGTAATATAAGAAACCTTGGTATTTAAAAACCAAAAACATAAATTCTCACGAGTATAGACAAAACATCAACATGTATAAAACAAATGCTTGAATATAAGTTCCCAAAATGAGTAGAAAAACCAACTTAAATAAATAAAATCCTCGATAATCACAAGTCCTCAATTACATGAGTACATGTTCGAAAAGCATTAAGATATCAAACATGCTACGTGAAAGATCACACTTGAATATACCAATTGCAAGAAAATAGAATTTTCCTCAAATATTGAAATTTCATCTCGATCAAATAAACAATGGCCTAAAAACACTCTCTCTAACTTTAGCCGCCGTCACGACTAAGTCTGAGAGCCGTCAAGGTCTTCGCACCCTTTGAGCGCTGGCCCACCTGGGTCCCCGTGTGGTGACCCCGGGATCCCGATGTATCATCCAATCAGGGCTCTACGCTCCCACCGATCCGGACAAATCAACACCCGGTCCACAACGCCACCTCTAAAAGGCGGGCCCGTTCAGGGACCCACTCATCGCGATAGTCGGGCCTAGCCCGTCGCCCATCCAAACCAACATATAGGCATGAGCAATAATACAATCGAATCACTCATGCCACGTGGTCCTTATCCGAGACAAGCATTCACATATCGTGAATAAACATTATTTCCACAAATCCAAAAGCCAAAGCATAGCAATGCATGTAAACTTTCAAAAAGTATTCCAATCCCGATGCCAATACATTCAAAAACATTTCCGTCCCAAATGCCAAGAATAACCCAATAATATGCGAAGCTCAAGCATTGACTTTTAGACAATAAAAACCGATCAATATTAAACGACTATAATATCCACAATCTAGAAGAACATGTCATTCGGAAATAAAAACCCTTTTTGTTTTTCATAACCATAATTATCAAAAAGCATGCTTTATACAAGTGAAAGGTTTTACAAAACCATTTCTAAAAAGTAGATGCCAATAGTGTAGAAAAGAAACATTAAGTTTTTGAAATACAATAAAAAGTCGTCGGAACAAACATGGCTTTTTGGTCTAGTTAAACCCTCAAGTTACTTAGGATCATTCTAGCTTTTCTCTTTCTTCACTCCACTAAGTTTTCCTCCAAATACAAGATTAATCCCCAAGGTCTAGTCAATCACAACCTCTAAATACTTTACAAGTCATGAAAATATGTTCATCTCATCACATATATTTACACATGTCAATATACACATTGATTAAATCCTACTTTTACATATCATCGTGTATTTACTTTCACAAGTCTTTACTATTCGAGCCTCTCTTATACTCAACAATGTCTTAGATCCTTATCATAGTGCCACTACCTCAACATTAATATTTACTTCATCTATAATAATTTCATTGTCAAAATACTCACAAGTTGACTATCTCCTCTAAGGATGTATTAAATCAAACTATTATTAAAAATTCACAGGAATATTCAGTCTTTGCAATTCAACACTTGTCACATATATAGCTCAAGTTATTCATCATCAACCTTCTAAATAAATTCCATTTAGAATAATAATCATAATCATTGGCATCCACCCGATATATATATATATATATATATATATATATATATATATATATATATATATATATATATATATACACATGTATATCCCGTATGATCAAACTACAATTAAGCACCCTACACTATGTTCACAAGAACAAACCTCATCAATTTGTGAGAATCCTACAACAGAAGTGTAATTATGTCACCCATGGTTCTCAAATATTACAAAGAATATATTAGTATAAATTTCACTGACTAGCCAAAATCATATATAAGGTTCCACAAGTTATTCCAATTCCAATATACTAGTGTAGTCATATACCTTAGCATTCAAGACTTCATCAGGTTCCATGTACCATGTTTATCACATCATGCCTCAAAACTTCAGAAATTATGCATCATTAGGGAGATTAAATCATCCTTTGAACATACATAATCAATTTCACTTATAACACATAAGCTTAATGAACTCATTGTAATAATCAACAATTTCCATTCATCCACCAAACATGTATGTCCTTAGTAAGCGTTCTCATGATTTTTTCGGAGAGTAAACCACAAGTCATTCCAAATAAAAACATAGTTTCTAGCGGTCATCTATGCTTTCTTCTCATCCATGAAATAGTGATTTTAAAACATGATAAAGCCATGAAAATCATTTCTGAAAACAATTAAAATATTTTTCGATATTCAATTAGAATGTGCATTCAACATAACCCACTCACAAGACATGTCATCCTCGCATGGAGACGCTTTGACATCTGATCATCGGTTTCCTTCCCTTTGAGGTGCTTCGCCACCTTACTCAAGAGGATGGGGAATAAAATTTTTGGTGTTGGTTCACCGGAATTGGTCAGCCGGAAATAGTTAGGGATTTTTAAGGGTTCGGCCGGCATGGAGAAACAAAGAAGGAGAAGGAAAAGAAGAAGGAAGAGAAAAGATTTGGATATTAATTCTCGGGTTGCTTTACTGATAGCCGGGTTTCTACAAAGACACTTCAACAAGATCTGGTCACATAGATCGGGGTGCTACGAGTGCTGGACGTAATCAATAGTCTGCTGCAAAAACTACAGGAACAGGCTGGTTTAACTATAGTAATGGGCTGCTACAATGTTTTTATTCTTTTCTAAATTACTCTATCGCCCCTCTAACTCAAGAATGGAAACAAAATCCAAACGACCCGAATTGCCCCCTGCTTTTTGGCAGAATTTTTCAGACATAACCAACTCGTGCAATCCAAAGAAAAATCTATTAATGCAAAAATGACCATTTTACCCCTAATGCATTCACGTAAAAATAAGAGAAAAATCCTAGGTCCAAATTTGACTGGGTACAACACTCTACCTCTTCCTTAAAGAAATTTCGTCCCTCGAAATTTCCAAGAGACCTCGACTCCGGATGAGCAGGAGCAACTCGTCCTAAGACGCATAACCGTGCATCATGTGCCGGGCAACATCAACTCGAATAGATCACCCAAACAATACTTAAACCAAGTTTCAACATGTCTATGCTATATGCTTGACTCTAACTGGATCCACTAGCGACTACAAGAGACAATCAAAGACAAGAATAAAATATGATTATCAGTATAACCAACAGCTCTGATACCAATAAAATTGTCACGTCCCGACCCGCGGGCCCGCCACGTGACAACCGCGCCGCTACGATCCCGAGGAGGGACACACACCACTCAACCTCGAAATATCGCAAGGCTCACAAACTCCCCGCTAAACAACACCGCAATAATAAAGGTACTAAAAACAAAACTTTCACCAAGAATCAATAGTAAAGCTGAAAGATATACAAATCACGACTTACTGAGAGTTAAGAACACTAGTGGATCCACTCGCACTCATACAATGCAACCCCGATTAACAATAAATAAACAACCCGACTTGGAATGCAAACTCGCTAACACTCGCCTCGCTACGACGACCCAAACCACTAAAACCTGGAAGAGAGGAGGGGGTGAGTAACCATAGTCACTCAGTGAATGGGTTAGCACAAATCTAACAGAATATCAAAACAAATCGATGAAATACAATAAACACATTTTACAATAACATAAGTAAACTGAAACGCTTCACAATTTCCACACAATGAAAGTGTAATATAAGAAACCTTGGTATTTAAAACCAAAACATAAATTCTCACGAGTATAGACAAAACATCAACATGTATAAAACAAATGCTTGAATATAAGTTCCCAAAATGAGTAGAAAAACCAACTTAAATAAATAAAATCCTCGATAATCACAAGTCCTCAATTCTGCATGATACATGTTCGAAAAGCATTAAGATATCAAACATGCTATGTGAAAGATCACACTTCGAATATACCAATTGCAAGAAAATAGAATTTTCCTCAAATATTGAAATTTCATCTCGATCAAATAAACAATGGCCTAAAAACACTCTCTCTAACTTTAGCCGCGTCGCGACTAGCTGAGAGCCGTCAAGGTCTTCGCGACCCTGACGTCTGGCTCCACCGGGTCCCGTGTGGTGACCCCGTGGATCCCGACGTATCATCCAATCAGTGGCTCTACGCTCCCACCGATCCGACAAATCAACACCCGGTCCACAACGCCACCTCTAAAGGCTGGCCCGTGGGACCCACTATCGCAGAGTCGGCCTCAGCCCGGCGTCACCATCCAAAACCAACATATAGCTGTAGCAATAATACAATCTGAATCACTCATGCCACAGGGTCCTTATCCAGGACAAGCATTCACATATCGGGAATAAACATTATTTCCACAAATCCAAAGCCAAAGCATAGCAATGCATGTAAACTTTCAAAAAGTATTCCAATCCCGATGCCAATACATTCAAAAACATTTCTGTCCAAATGCCAAGAATAACCCAATAATATGCGAAGCTCTGAAGCATTGCTTTAGACAATAAAACCAGTCAATATTAAACGCATTATAATATCCACAATCTAGAAGAACATGTCATTCAGAAATAAAAACCCTTTTGTTTTCATAACCATAATTATCAAAAGCATGCTTATACAAGTGAAAGGTTTTACAAACCATTTCTAAAAGTAGATGCCAATAGTGTAGAAAAGAAACATTAAGTTTTGAAATACAATAAAAAGTCGTCAGAACAAACATGGCTTTTGGTCTAGTTAAACCTCAAGTTACTTAGGATCATTCTAGCTTTCTCTTTCTTCAGCTCACTAAGTTTTCCTCCAAATACAAGATTAATCCCCAAGGTCTAGTCAATCACAACCTCTAAATACTTTACAAGTCATGAAAATATGTTCATCTCATCACATATATTTACACATGTCAATATACACATTGATTAAATCCCTACTTTACATATCATCGTGATTTTACTTTCACAAGTCTTTACTATTCGAGCCTCTCTTATACTCAACAATGTCTTAGATCCTTATCATAGTGCCACTACCTCAACATTAATATTTACTTCATCTATAATAATTTCATTGTCAAAATACTCACAAGTTGACTATCTCCTCTAAGGATGTATTAAATCAAACTATTATTAAAAAAATTCATGTGAATATTCGCCTTTTGCAATTCAACACTTGTCACATATATAGCTCAAGTTATTCATCATCAACCTTCTAAAATAAATTCCATTTAGAATAATAATCATAATCATTGGCATCCACCCGATATATATATATATATATATATATATATATACATATGTATATCCGGTATGATCAAACTACAATTAAGCACCCTACACTATGTTCACAAGAACAAAACCTCATCAATTTGTGAGAATCCTACAATGTAGTGTAATTATGTCACCCATGGTTCTCAAAATATTACAAAGAATATATTAGTATAAATTTCAATCGACTAGCCAAAAATCATATATAAGGTTCCACAAGTTATTCCAATTCCAATATACTAGTGTAGTCATATACCTTAGCATTCAAGACTTCATCAGTTCCATGTACCATGTTTATCACATCATGCCTCAAAACTTCAGAAATTATGCATCATTAGGGAGATTAAATCATCCTTTGAACATACATAATCAATTTCACTTATAACACATAAGCTTTAATGAACTCATTGTAATAATCAACAATTTCCATTCATCCACCAAACATGTATGTCCTTAGTAAGCGTTCTCATGATTTTTCAGAGAGTAAACCACAAGTCATTCCAAATAAAAACATAGTTTCTAGCGGTCATCTATGCTTTCTTCTCATCCATGAAATAGTGATTTAAAAACATGATAAAGCCATGAAAATCATTTCGTAAAACAATTAAAATATTTTCGATATTCAATTAGAATTGTGCATTCAACATAACCCACTCACAAGACATGTTGCCTCGTGATGGAGACGCTGCATTCGGGATATGCGGTTTCCTTCCCTTTGAGGTGCTTCGCCACCCTTACTCAAGAGGATGTGGGAATAAATTTTTGGTGTTGGTTCGCCGGAATTGGTCGCCGGAAATAGTTATAGATTTTTAAGGGTTCGGCCGACATGGAGAAACAAAGAAGGAGAAGGAAAGAAGAAGGAAGAGAAAAGATTTGGATATTAATTCTAGGTTTGCTACGATTGTCGGGTTTCACAAGACACTTCAATGAGCTGTCGATGCATAAATGATCGGGATGCTACAGGCAGATCGGAATCAATAGTGCACGAGTGCAAAAACTATGCGAATGTGCTAGTTTAATCTATAGTAATGAAATACAGCTATCAATGTTTTTTATCATTTTCTAAATTACTCTATCGCCCTCTAACTCAAGAATGGAAACAAAATCCAAAATGACCGACTGCTCTCGCTAAGCTGTAATTTTTCGCACATATACCAATCAGTGCAATCAGTAAAAATCTATTAATGCAAAATGACCATTTTACCCCTAATGCATCTCACGAAGATAAGAGAAAAAACTCCTAGGTCCAAATTTGACCTGGTACAACAACTCTAGTCAATTTCTCAAATTTAATATAGAGAGAAATGAAAATATAACGTATAAAATATAACTAATTTTTTATTAAATTATGGAAATAAATCCAACTTTCTTTGCGATGAGATCTTGGGTTATTCACAACAGATAAAGGAATCGAGAGAGTATATAAATACCTAGTTGT
>NC_052474.1:7234872-7368116 GCF_009730915.1 Dioscorea cayenensis subsp. rotundata
TATAATGTTAACACTAATGTGACTATGATCAAATTCCAATTAGAATATGAATCCAATAAAATTTGATGAATGGTTTAGTATAAACATATTTCTTATATGATTTTTATTATTTTAAATTTAAATTATTTACACAATAATTTTATATTTTAAAAGTATAGTACTTGTATAATTATTATATTAATACCCCTAACAAAGATATTTAAGCAAATAGAAATTTAAAGATTCAAAACTCTTATTTTAACAAAGTTGTTTTAAACACGACGTCATGGTGAGGATTGCTGGCATTCATGTTTCGGAAGTGAAGTGGAGTTAAAGTGGGAGACTTAGAAAGATCTTTGGCGTATGCGATTTCCGCGAAAGTGCATAAATTGCCAGTCATTTTCAGTGTTAAAGGTGAGGAAAACATGACATTTTCTCACTTCCGAGTGATTTGAGTTTTCAGTCAATCTCAGTTTCATTATGTATATACTAGTGAGTAAAAGTCGATCTATAAAATCAACTTCCTTTCCACTTTCCTATGCTCTCTTTTGGCTCGTATAAACTTCGTGCGACGTATCTAAATCTTTGGTTTTATTCTAGACTGTTTACGACGTGACGAACATCAGAGTCCTAAAGCTGAGCACACTCCCTCACTCTGAGTGAGTTTTCAGTTTTCCTCGACTTCATGTTTGCTAGAAATGAGCAGTGATGCCATCTTTCACTACTTTTAATGCTTTATCTCAGCCGAGCTAGGTGAGAGTAGTAATATATATATATGTATCGAGTGAAGTTCTACCAGTGCGATTAAACTTCTAGTCGAAAGTGAAAGTTTCGAGCTTTTTACAGATCGACTCCAGCTTCCCCATTTCGATAGATGTTGACTCGTTTGTCTCGAAAAATCCAGTTTGGATTTAGCAAATGTTAGCGCACTTCCCCAGTTTCAGTTCTAAATGAAGCTCGTAAGAGAGGAATCAGGATTACTTCCCTTCACTACTCCTCACTTCCACTGAATCGAACGGCTACGCGATGTAAAAGTTTTCCGAACGATACTGGACGCCGTCATCTACGCTTAGCCACCATAAATCTTGTAAATATTATAAAATATTATATCTTACCTAAAAACTCTAAAAATGCAAAATTCATATATTACCAGGGTCCTTTTGCCACCTCAAAACTATGACCTAAATCTTAACACTAAATCTGTGAATCCCTAAACTTGCTTTACAAATCTGATGGGATTTAGTGATAAATCATTTATTTGGACTATAGTTCAGATGTGTGAAAAGAATGATAAGGATGTTATATGAAAATCAATGATTTACATCCCATCATTTAAAATAATTATTTTAAAATTCCTGGATTTTACACAAAAATATCATTACATCTTGATGCATACTGATAAATTCTAATGATTTAAATTGATTAACATTAGATAATTAGTCTCGCTTCACCAGTTTTGAACTTACGTGTAGGGTAGCCTACTCCTTTATTGTCCAGTGACTTTTCTCATAGAAAAAGATTCTTGAAAAAGGACCTATAAATTGAAATCTGAAAAACTAGAGGATGCTCTGCAATCTCGACCCCCTTTCTCTCTTCCTATCCTTGTTCGTCATTGCCTCAAAATCTCTCTCAGTCCCTGCATCATTGTCACATCATCGCAGTAAAGCATCTGATCGCCGATTCTTCTGCGCACATTTTGGCTCGAATCACCGCCAGATCGATTCTCGACTTTCTTCGACCCTGCTCTCCTGATCTCCAGCAATCTAGATCGATACCATCTTTGGTTTTCTTTTCAAATCTAAGATATGCCGGTTCGCCATCGTGTTGATTTGATCCGAAGCTTCTTTTCTGGCTGTAGGTCCCAGCCGATTTTCGATCGAGATCGCCCAGTGATATGTGAGCCGATATGGATATTGTTTCGAGTCGAAAGAAGATGTTTTCCTCTTCCGAAAGGTATGAGATTTTATTTCTTTGAAAATCTCTGATTTGGCTTTTTATGATTCGATTACTTCATTGCGTTTTTGTGTTACGTTGAAGCCTCAGATGATACTATATATATATACATATTTCTGCTGATTAGGGTCTGGAGAGGAAATTTTTGAGATTTAGTTAGTAATTGGAAGATTATTTGATTTACTGATCATAAGTTTTGAGGCACATTCTGTGCGCTGTTGATCTGAAACATTGCTGTTTTTAATTCTCTTTCAATATCTACTTGTAATTACTACATGTTGATTTGTGGATCTGTGTGGAAATCCTTGACTGTGTGTTCGTGCTTGTCTTTTATTATGCCATACTTTCGCATTATGTTTATCCAAGCCTTTTGATATAAATTTATGTCTGATTTGTCATTGATTTTTCAATGTGATCTTGTGGAAAAGATTATGGTTTAGGTAAAATGTCAAGTATTGATCCAGTTATTACATCAGTTCGAAAAAGTTGAAACTCCTTAGAATGAGTACACAAGCATCAGATTGTGCTTTGGATTGTACTCGCCCTGTATGCTGTAATATGTCGAGGAAATGGACATCTATAAATTCTTTATTGGTATAATGGAATCCTAATTTATCACTGTTGTTTCCCTCATCTTGTCCATCCTTGGCCTTGCAACCAAATTGGCCTCTGATTTCCTTCCCGATCCTTATCTACACACTGTCCCTCAGGCCATAGTAGTTCGGCACCCTCACCTTTGCCTTGCTATGTGAGAGTCATTTTAAAAACAATGAGGTTTCCAAAGAGGCCAGCATGTATAATCCCTTGTAGGTGGTAGAGTGTTGACTAGTTTCCTAGATGAATGTACAAAAATTCCATCACTTGAAGGTGGAAAAGATCTGCTCATCATTATGAATCAGGATGTGCAAAATTTTGGTTGATGGTTTTAAATAGGAGTTGTTATTTTCAAAAGAATTTGGCTTTCAAACATTCAATATCTTTATATATTTATCTCAGTTATAATTTTAGAAAGACTCATTTGGTCATTTTGATTTATTGTTTTTCTGTCTCTCTTGTTATTCCTATCATTCAATGTCACTTTTTAAATGATAGTTGTTTCCTGTCTGATATTAGTTATTTCCACAAGTGTGCTTTGGTAATGAATTTTATTATTCACAATTCTGTGCTGTTAAAATTTGGCTATTTGATGAACTTGACTGTTATTTCTACTATTAGTTGTGATGAAGTCATATAGTGTAATGTATAACTCCTCTTGTGTTACTGATTCAGTACTTTTTCTACTTTCAGCAACTATGTTTAAGATCATCAAGAGATGTTGCCACCTGATGTTCGTGTTGCAAGAGATGCTCAGGATCTTATTGTTGAGTGTTGTGTGGGTAAGTTATGTTCGTTGTCATGCTATCTCTTCATTCTGCATGCCCACAGCTTCATATATTTTTCTTGCAGCAATTAATTCTGCATTGGCCAATTCATCTATTAGTGGTTCCTTTAAAATGTGATTGATGTATGAATAAAATTTGAAGCAACTATGTTCATATTTGTATGGTGCCTTATGACTATGTCAATAATTCTTGTATGGGACGTTATGATTCTCACTTAGTAAAATGAAACACCTGATGCACATTAGTGAAGAAATAAACTTCTTCACTCAAGCACTGCAGTCACTGGTTAGGCTAATAATTGATTGTGAATGAAAGACAGAAAGAAAAGAAAACATGGATTTTGAGTCATCCTTTGAAAGCTTTTGCTGAGGATTGTTACTTTTTGAAATCGGTGATGAGTATACAATCCCTGGAAGCAAGAAGAGCATCTGGAGAACCAAATATCACTCAAAGCATGAAGAATGTGCATGGTGTCGGTGTTTGGATGTTAGGGTGGATAAAAATGTCACAAAAATTATTTATATTGATTTGGAGGATCTGAATTAGCATTATGTTGTTCTATGAGAATCCTTTGGCTTGGAGTAAATTTTATGAATAATTATTAAGTTTATCTGTTGGTCTCTCTATTTCTCAGACTGTTTGTTGGCCATTGTTCACTTATATTGTCCTTTTGTTCATTTTGTTGCAGAATTCATCAATCTCGTTTCTTCAGAGTCTCAATAGAAGTTTGCAGCCGAGAGGATAAAAGGACAACTGCACCAGAACATGTCTCAAGGCCTTAGAGGTAGTTTATGCGACCAGATACATTTTACCTTATGGATTCTCTATTTTAATTATTTTCCTTGTTTCTGTTGTTTTGGTTAAAATGGCATAACTCTGATTTATAGGATTACTGATAATCATAAGCTCCAAGAATTTTATTAGTCAAATACTATAACCATCTAAAAATGCAGCATGTTTACAATCCTGTGTGTGTGACCCAAGGGCATTCAGTTATTTATGACCCTTTGTAAGAATTATGAGTGACGCAGAAATCATTGATTTTGGATAACTCTTCGTATAGCATCAAAAGTTGACATGTGAACTGCTTCCATAATCTTATAGCCTATATATGTAATATGTATTCATTGACACCCACTTAATTCAGTTTTGATTTAAATTTTCTTATGTTCTTATCCATTTGTATTGGCATATTAGGACATTTTTATACTTGTTGGAAAAATAATTGTATTGAATTTGCAGTATGGACAAGTGGCTAACAGTACTACTTGACAATTGACCTATGAGAACATGAAAGACAATATTTGGTATACAATTAACATGCTTAAACACTGCACCCCTCAACTTCTCTACTCAACTATTATGCAGCACACACTGGCATCCGCGATACAGAGCTTTCTTCATTCATGACCATCCTATCAGCTGTTGCATGTCAAGATTCATTTATATATAAAAAGTGTCTTATATTTTGTGTGAGATACTGAAAGAACCACCTTCAAATAAAATTGAGGATTCGGTATTTTCTTAATTGTATGCAGCAAAACACGATCTTGCGATATATATATATATATATATCTTCATTTAACCAGAACCTGGCTTTTGGAAAAACTGGAATTTTTGACTCCCAGCTTGGAGTTCTCTGGTGTAAATGAAATACCGGCAAATTGGAGACTTGACAATATATGCCTTGAGTTATTGATAAGAAGTTGGCCTCTAGTTAGTTGAATTTTCTACTTGAACAAGATGCCTTCTTCATAACCTTGTGGTTAAATCTATTTTTGGTTTGATCTGATCCACCATTGTCACCAGGTTCTTGGTTTTGGGGAGTATATAGAGGAGGTTTATGCTGCATATGAGCAACACCGGCAGGAGACACTGGTTAGCATCTCTCTAGTTTTCCTCCTTGTCGTGTATTCCCTTCTTTCACTTATTATTTATTGTGTGCGCACGCACTTGATGCTCCTTTAAAATTCAGCAGGATTCCCCAAAAGGTGGCAAGTTCAGCGGAAATGAGATGACCGAGGAAGAGGCCCTGGCTGAACAGCAGAGGATGTTTGCTGAGGCCCGTGCAGAATGAACAATGGATTGAACTTGCAGCAGAAGCAACTGGACTCAGAGCACGCATCAGACAGCTAATAGTATCTTCATTTTTAAATAGCTTATTATGCTTGTGTAGTAGTATCCATCGGGCCGGTCATAACCCCCGCAAATCCGAGTATAGATGCATCTGTCTCCTTTCAGAAAATCTGCTGTTCTCTGTAATCTTTAGGCTTGAAGTTTGTAAAATGTTATCGATTGACATTGACTGTGTTAGTGAAAACCAAAATATAGATTTCCTTCTATTGGAAGTGCTTCATCCTTGCATTGCAAATCTCTTTCACTCTCAGATCATTATTGTTCTTTACTTTGTTTTAGTTTTCATGTCATGATACTGAGTGGGATTTATTATGTATTTTCCAAGTTTGTTTGCACCTGTTCTTGATTTGCATATTTACATCCCAGCAATCAGCAAAAATAAGTAAATAAATAAATGAAAGTATAGGGCAACGTTGAGTTTTATTAACTATATGAATATATGGATTTTACAGCAGTATATCTGCATTTGCATACTTTAGTTTAGCCTAGAACTTTATAGATACAAATCAAATATTGTATTAAGGGGTGTATGTGTATTTAATATTACTAGACACACAAGAATTTCTTATCTCTTTATGGACATCTCAGGAATGCTTTGAACTTATTGACCCCACAACGTGGTTGCCAATAAAGAAGTTACGATATTTTTGAGGGGGTTAGAGTAAAAGACCTCTTGCTTTCTATCTCCGGCCTTCTCGTTCGTGCAGAGAACCCTTTTTATCCTCTCAATCGAGCGTGGGGTGTTGGAGATCGATCGAGGAGTAGATTTAATTGCATTCTAAATCTTTCTTGTTGTTCATCTAATTCATGCTTTTTCTAGCAAATCATGAGCCATCGCCGTTTACTCTATGTCTCTTTTGATCCTTGGTGCGATATTGATTTTGGGGGTTCAAAACTTCTTGCTTTTTGAGAAAAAAGTCGTCTTTGTTGATTTTTCGCAAGGATGTAGTGTTTTATTGTCGATCACTGTGGTCTTTTGGTGTTTTGAATTGCCGCCTGATGTTAATAGACTACCAGTTGTTTGATGAAATTCCGTAGTTTAATGTGAGATCAACTATGCATGGAAGAGTTCAATTTTCAGAAACTTTCATGCGTGAATTGATGTTATTGAACTGGAGGGATTAGGATGGGTTGAAAGATTTTTATGCCATCATGTTCATTTTTCTAATGCAAGCTTGCTCTGAATGTCTACTTCAATAACCATGAAATTTAGAATTTTGGGATGTAGCAACAGTAGCATTATACATTGCTTCTCCTCTCTGATTGGCTTTGTATAAGTGATTTTGTTTACTTTGCATTATAATTCTTCAAACCTAAGCTTCCTGTTTGTCCCAGTAAATGACCCAAACCCTACGGTTTCCTCACTATTCAGGGTGACACTAGCAATGCTGCTGATGAATACCCATGCAATGTCTTGTAATCAATGCTGGTTGTTAGTGTGGAAGCATAGAGAACACTAATCCAGCTGTATATGTGGTGTATGTCCTGCTTATATTCATAGTACAGTAGGGATCTAGTGGCAATTGGACTTGAAATGTATAGAGTTGATGTTTATGTTCTATGGAGAGCACACAAAATATGCTCATCCCTTATTATAGGGCTGAAGGTTTAATGATTCATTATCCACTTCAGAGAATGAGTAAACTTGAGATCTGCTTTCACACTTTTGCAAGCATATGTGTTTAAACTATCTATGAAGATGATTTTGCTGTTAATTCTGGAATACTGCACTTATATATATGTGTGTGTGTGTGTGTATTTTCTGAAGAAGCTCAATATCATAAACTTCTTTATTCTTACGCTACTAACAAATGGGTAACTGGTGAAGCAGTGTCTTGTGTGATAGGACATAATGGCTCAGGCTGCACGTCTGAATCTGAGAATGCAGAAGGAGCTGAAACTGTTATTGTCTGACCCACCACCGGGGGTCTCACTTCCTTTACTTTCTGATAATGACAGCTCTTCATCTTCCTCTTTATCAATCATTGAAGCTTGTAAGTTTTAGTCCTTTCCATGATTTCCTTTCTGTGGATCTCTAGTTACATTCTTTGTTTTAATTATTCATGCTTTTAATTAAGTTCTTCAAAAATATTCATAGATGTATGGCAGTTGATGATGCTTAATCCACAACTTACAGGATTAAAGGCCTGAAGGAACTGTGTATTCTGATGGAGTTTTTACTCTTAAGATTCAAATACCTGAAAGGTTTCCCTCTGGAATTTTTAAAATTCTTTTGTCAGGAATTATTATTATTTTTCCCTTTTCTTATACTTTGGACTTAAAGCTTTTTGTTTATACTGTTGCCATATGCAGATATCCTTTTCAGCCACCCATTGCAGACTTTCACTCATCTATTTACCATCCCAACATTGTTGATGGATGGGCGTATCTGTCTGGATATTCTTAACTTTACCACCTGGTGTGAGTGTACATTAACTATGTGCTGCTTTACCTTTTAGTCCTGCGCCGCAGCACCATGATTCTTAGTGGAGCATGCACTGAGATATGGGATGGAGTACCTCTTATAAGGTCACTCACCAATTCTTGTCATTAAGATTTCTGGAATTTCATTTTAGCATGGCCAGGAGCCGTCTCTAAACATTTCAACAGTTTTGTAACAAGTATGGGCTTTGTTGCTAGGTGAGCCTAACCTAGATGATGGCCTTATGGCGTGACATAGTGGGCAAATGCTGTGACCGCCACCATGGCTCAATGTCTAAACCCAAGAAATTTGCCTGTACATAACTAATTTCTCTTCTTGGCTTTGTATATACTGCCAGGCAGGGAATACAAATATACAGATCGAAGTTTTTGACCAAAAGGCCTCGATGTTGGACAGAGAAGTATGCTGGAGCTTGTAAAAGTAAAGATGGTGCCTTTGAGGGAGGAACAAGTATTGTAAGGCTAGGCTTAATTTATTTAACAATTATTGAAGGTTGAATCATTAATTAGCTATATGCTCCTCTGAGATCTTGTGTTTGGAAAGTCAGGATCCATCTGAGGTTCTGAACCTCATTGTTTTGTGCTGCTTTTTGCTTCCTGTGCAGCCATTGTTCCCTTTTGCTTTCTCCTTTCCAATAGCTAGTATCACTAAATGTGGACAGAGATCCACTGTGTGTGGTTGCTATCCAGTATTAATCTTCTTTATGCCTGTAGTCCTTTTTAAAAAGCTGAGGAGGTTGCAAGAGCTGAGACCGAGCAAATGCGTCACCGGTTAGTGAAAGTGAGAGCTCTCGGAAGAAGCTTCCGTGTAATGGGTCAGAAAGTTACGCTCTGAAGCCAAAACCTCAAATATCAAAGAACGAGAGCGATGACAAGGAGATGCGGCACCTGCACCGACACGCTTATCATTAGCTTGCTCCCAAATACATCCTACTGATTCACCAGTTGAAATCAACCAGAAACAGAAGCCAATTCATGAAGATACTGAGAAAACTTTGAAGAGAAACCAGAATCAGGTGGTTGGAAGTCCCAAGATTACAGGAGATAATAATTGTGTTAGATAGTGAAAGTGATGATGAAGGTGAATGCCAGATTTCTAGGATCAAGATTGTCCCTCAAAAGGAAACAAATATTGGGAAAAGTTTGAAGCCAGAAATGCGGTTGAAAATTAGAACTGATTTGTTTTGTTTGATGAGGTGAAAATGGTGTTCTCTGGCAGTAGATGATCCTAGAAACATAAACTGTATGAACTCACTGACTTGTGTGATTGGAAACAAACTGAAAACAAAATGCAACTCTCTTGTGATAAAGTTTTTGTGCCTTTTCAGATTTCACTTTCTTGGATAAAATGAAGAAAAATCGAAATAAGCATCATAAAGCAAATTTCATTTTTGTCGGACAGTTGATGCTAAATTCTGCCCAGAGCGAGATTTTAATGGGAATTCTTTTGTTTTACCATTTTCCGGAAACCCTATGTATTTTCTTCATTATACACAAAAGGCTAACTTTTTTTTTTTTTAAAAATATTGGTTTTTAGCCATCTCATGGTTTATCCATAAGTTTTTTTAAAAAAAATATTGATTTTTAGTCTGATATTATTACAAGGTGCAAAGTATGGAAAGTATAGAAGGAATTCCAAATTACAAAAAGAGATAATGAATTGGCTATTTTTGTCAAAATTTTAAATGTTTTTTTTTAAAAGTTTGGTTCTGGATAAAATATTTGATCCCTTTTTCAAAATAAAATATTTACTAGCTTCTAGAAATAAAGATATTTTTCCAAAAAAAAAAATCCACAGAATCTAGACAATTTTTTTTTTTTAAATAAATTATAAAATTGACAAATATATTTCTAACTTTTTAAACCACCTTCCTATTTTAATCATCAAATCACCATAGCTATTAACAAAATAATAAAAACAAAACAAACTTCAAATGTAAAATCCAAACAATCCCATATAGAAATATCAAATATAAACTCACTCAATCCTACTAAACTCAAACTCAAACTCAAACTCAAACTCAATCCTCATCATAACATATGACCAATTATATAAAGATCACTAAACCTTCCAATTACTCTCCAAGAAAGTCCCTTCTTTTTTTCTCCTGTCTTATGATCAATAGAAAACAACAACTTAACCATGCTTCTTCTTCTTCTTCTTCTTCCAATGTTCATCGTAGCCCGTTTCAGTGATAATCCTTGCACAATGGTACTAACATCCATACTTGGTTACACATGCAGTCTTCCCACAGCCTCAACGACGGAAGCGCCCGGCGACGGCCGCACTCCTCTCATCTCATTATTTACTTAAACTTTGCCACTCAAACAATCTCCAGTTTTAATGAGACCAAACTCTTTTATTCCAATGATGAAGAATTCCCATTAACAATAATTGGAAACAAAGAGATTTTCCATGTTGGATATCTGGGCAATGAATCTAGCAAGACCATGCAGAGAGCAGGTTAGTCAATTCTTTTTTCATGAACACCACAAACGGAGCAGCATTGTCCATTGAGAGACGTCAATGTCTGGTCTCTAACATCTTTAATATTATCAAGTCCTTTCTTGAAGATGGTACCTGGATTGAACATGATCAGATCTTGATTGACTTAGAAGTGGTGGAGATTCAGCAAGATGAGGATTTAAGTGGGATGATTCTCCATGAATCTTTGAAGATGCAGAGTTGAGGGCTTGTCCGGCATCACAGGCACTTTTTAGAGTTTGGTGACCGAGGTGTTCTGTAAAGAAGAAGAAGCAGTGAAGTGCATGATATGCTTTTGGATGAGCTTGTTACTGGTACTGAGGTTAAACGTTTGCCTTGTTTCATCTATTTCATGGAGATTGCATTGATGGTTGGTGTTTGCACAAAAAGGATTCTTGCCCGCTTTGTAGATTTTACGTTGCATGATTGAAGATGAGCAGGAAGAGTTGGATTCATATATATATATATATATATATATATATATATATATTTAAGTGTAAAGATATTTATTTGAAAAGTTTATAGTTCTAGACAGTATTTTGTGTTTCTTGGATATTGAAAATTATATTATGAATTGAATTAGAGTTAACTTTTTTAATATTCTGCTTCACCGGTTCATCATGTTATTTGTTTTCGGTTAACATTATTATTATTATTATTATTTACTTCATGTTTTTAATTTCCCAGCATGCTGAACAAACGGCTCTTAACGTAGAGGCTCGTTTGAGCTTATATGAAGATGTGGGTAAAAGTACAAATTAAAATTCACTTAAACATTTGACTAAAATCTCATTTATTGCAACTAGACACTAGTTATAAATTACAACAGGAATAGAAGAAGAATATACAAGGACTTTTTAATAATTTTAGAAGTATAGGGACTTAACTACAAAAGAAACCCAGACAGTTAATCACCTTTCCTCCCACTTCTCCATTGCCTCCTTTGAACAAGGAAACACCTACCTTCTCTCTGTCTCTCTGTCTCTCTGTCTGTGTGTGTGCTGTCAATGGCTAAGTTTCAATTCCTTGTTTTCCCAGTCCTAGTGCTTTCATTGATATCCTCTGCAACCTCCAATGCATTGGACTTGAAGACGTTCCTTACAAACACTACAACTGGTATGCCAAAACTTCAACCAATCTTACAAACTTGATTTACTCACTTGGCAGTTCATTCATCATATATATGCATATATATATATATATATATATATATATATATATCACCAATCTCCTTTCATTTATATGTTCATTATGCAGTTACAAGCATCTGTCATTGTGTTTCTGGTTTTTGTTGATAATTTTCTAGGAACTGAGCCTTCATTAAGGATTGCAAATCAGCTTTCTAAACCCCTTATTGGGGATGATGGAAAGATCTGCATGCTTGTTCAGAAAACAACCTTTTTCTCATTTTAAAAAGCAAAGGAACAATTGCAAGGATTATTCCCTTGGTTTCAGATGTAATGTAGATATACCTCAGTTAGTGATGGAAGAGGAAAGGTAGTTATTGTCTTTCCTCATTGTTCACATGAATGTCTTTTGATCAATCTTTGCAATTTAATTTGCATTCTGAATTCAACAAATCATTCTCTAGAAAAGTTTTTGCTAAAACTTAATTAAAATTCACTCTTGGCAGATATATTTGATTGCAGAGGAAAGGATACTAAAAATTACTCCTTCAGACATTGTTACATCTGAGTCCAAAGTTGAAACTTTATTTAGCCTTAATTCTACAAGTGAAGGATCAGAAAAAATAGTAGGACTTTCAGTCAGTTCATTTTATTCATCGGTTTTTATTACCATTCGGAATCGTGGACTCTTTGCATTTTATATGTGGGGGCAACTGATGTGGAGTTCTGGACCTATGCTTTATCGGTTTGGCTATCGTCAAGGATGCAACAAGAACATAACACATTGTTTCTTTAATACAGCCCCTGTGGTTGATCAATGTGAGGGAACACTCTATGTAAGGCCTCTTCCTTATCTTTACTTGGCACAATGTTATCAATTTTTTTATAGACTGACATAAGTTTGATCTTCTCTGAAACATGCAGATTTCAAACACTGAGGGCAGCTTTTATTCGTTGTATATCCGACAACCGCACTTCAGATGGATCAAGATTTCAGTTTAGTAGACAAGTTTCTATCAGTAACACCCGGCAACAATGGTCGGCTATTTGTCACTTTTTCCTAGAAAGGCATTGCTGAGTGGCATTAGAAGTTTCGACTGGAAATGTCCCTATGGCAAAAGCACTGTTGGTCCTTTAAGCATGGAAGACACTTTGCCAATTGTAGATTCTAATGGTAAATATAACGTTGCAGAATTTCTGCGCAAAATCATTTCTGATACTTGATTTTTTTTGTATTTCTGAAAATGCACATTATAAGAACAGCTCTTCAACTTTGCTAATAATCTCTGTCTCCTGAAAAATTATAGGTTGGGTGTCGATAAGCTCAACTGATGGTTACCTCTACTCATTCTCACCAACTGGAAATCTGAAGAAGTTACTTCGAAAACAGCAAGTGATTCAGTGGCTCAAGTTAGTCCTGTCCTTGATTGCTCAGGATTTGCGGTTTATGTTTCTCAGAGCGATAATGGAGTCGAAATTGATTCAGAACATTAGGAATTATACTTATATATCAGGGTGAATCCACAGAAACTAGTTGTTACTCTGTTGGCTCCAGCCACAGGAACTGTGTACTGGATCGGAACATACCCTGGTGAACATGAGTTGATATATTAACAAGAACATGATAATGATGAATTTGAAATGCTATATCATATCTAATTCTAAGATTTGAATAAATGTATCAGGTGATTTGTCATCTTTCTTATCAAAGACTGACCTGCGCTACTTTGCATCTGATGGGAGGATTCTTCTCGCATTTCTCTCTCTTCAGAAAGTAAGTTCTCAAAGTCATTAAAACTGAAGATATGTGACTATTTCATTATCATTCAAACTCATAAGATCTTGCATGGTTCAGGGATTGGGAGCACTTTGCCATGCTACACTAACTGTAATATTACGACGCAAATAACTGAAATTTAGGTGCTTCTATTGATTCCTTATATGTTTATATCATGATTTTATCAGATCAGAAGCTCTCTTGGACCTGCTCTACGAGGAGAGTCAAAGTTTGTGTACCTTGATTCAGGTGTGTTGCAAAGCATTTCATATTATTTTTGTGTATTGTGATATCAGCCATGACTCACAAAACTATGCTTGCTTCTCAGAGGTGAAAAGAGCACTCCTGCTATTCTTGCTGTTGCAACTTGTGATTATATTTATGTTAGCTGGGATTGTCCGATTTTTGCTGTATGTATTCTGGAGAAAGAAGAGACTTCAAGACCACGGCCTCGGAAATTCCTTGAGACTAGAGTAAGTGTATCAATGTTAAAGCTCATCTAACAGTGAAAACATATGTTAACTTGAGAGATTTATTGATACTATGTCAGTATTCTCTTCACAAGAAGAAGCCGAACATTAAGCAAGATGATCTCAGAGTTAGAGGACAAGCCCGGCAACAAATGAAGTATTGGAACAACTAGGTGAACTTGTGAAAGCAAAGGATGGTGTAGAGAAGAAACTTACTACTAGTTACAGTCTAGGGAGGGGATAGTGTTGGTTCTAAACGACATTCTATTCTACCATTATATGATGGTAGTTCAAGAGGCCACTCTTTTTCGTAGTACAAAAGAAGGAAACTGTAACTATTTTTAAAACACTCAGCGATGATGATGATGATGATGATGATGACGGGGATGAGTCTACTTCAGGAGAAAGATGCATCAGCAACAGAAACAGCAGTGAAACTGGCAGCAACAATGGCAATAATGAAGACAAATATATCGGGTCTTCTTCAAAAAGGCAAAGGAGATCATCAAAGACACAGCGGATGTGGAGTTTGTTGCACAGCGGAGTGGCATGGATCATCGACAATGTGAAGGGATTCTATGGAGGAGAAATTTGTTCAAGAGAAGGACACTGTCTTCAACTAACTAGGATGAGAAACTTTGTTAAATAATTGAATAAATTACACTCCCAAGAATTTTTGGAACTCTGTCAAGTAGTATTCTCAATTACATCAGGAAAATTGCTAACTACCACCTTGCCATGTTGTCACACTCAAGAATTACTGAGAAAAGGAAAGAAAAGGAAACTTCTCTTCATCTCCTGATCTTCAAAGTTTGGGAAATTCTGATCTTTGGCGAGCAAAAAACCGGGCTGGAGAATGTAATTTTGCAATGTGCGGTCCAAACATGTACATAAACCAGAAACATGGATATGCAAGCTGCATCAGTAGGAAATACTCACAACAGAAGTAAAAGGAATAACAGTTCACATTTCTTATCATGCTCTTGATTTTTAATGGTTAATGATAGTGTTAACTAATTCAAAAAAATTTAACTGTATGCAATGATATGCAAAGAATATTTAGCATAATTGTGATCACTGTATTGTAGTATAGTGAAAAGAAGGCTCTCATATATATACCTGGAGAAGCATGGAGGGAGCTGAAGCATCAGCAGCAACATGGCTTCTTGTCTTCCTTCCATTACGGCCATAACCGACGGGCTGTTAGCAGTACTTATGTCCCAAAAATGTGCGTTTCTTAGCAGTTGGCGCGGAGATTGAAAAGCGATGACTGGGACTTTTTAAGCTCTCCATCACCAGTTGCTGCTCTCAACCCTTTGCGCAAACTCTCTCTTGTGACTACCCTTTTGGCACCATTCTTATTGTTCATTAGCTCTCTGATGAACTCATCCTTCTGCTTAAGTTGCTGAATGTGATCCTTCTTCAGCCTCTCAATCTCAGCCTCCAAATATTTCACTGTTTTTCTGTAATTCTCTGACTACTGTTTCATTGGTTTCCTTCTTTTTAGTTTCAGGAGTAGTGAAGCAGTTCCCAGATAAGATTGATCGCTTTGGCTTGTGTTGTGCGGAGCAAAGCGGAGATTTCAGCGGTGTTGAGACAGCAGAAGGTGCAGGAGAGGGAGTTTGCTGCTAGTGACTGGGCTTGAACACTCAGCAACTTTTGCTGGTTGCGCATCAACTGCTGTCTTAACTCACTGTTCTCCTTCTGCAGCTCTAGTACCAATTTAGCCTGGTCAGTGGTTGAATCTGGGACTTGAAATGCTTCATCATTTATTACATACCCCTGCAAGGAATAGAAATGGATATGCAAATAAGTTCAAGATTGATTCCTTTCAATCCGAAAAAAGACCAAGCAAACACATTATACTAAAAATTTATAACCTTAGTCTTTATCTCCTTGGCGCGGTCAGCCCAGTGAAGAGTGTTCTGCGTCTCACCGAAGGAAAGATTGCATGGACTTATATTGGCAATCATAACAGTGTTGCATGGACCTCCAAGAGAGTCCTTGAGGAGTTGAGTGAGTTTGGAATTTCGGTAGGGGATATGCTTCTTCCCCTCAACCAGAGCATTGATGCAACTACTGAGGGCAAGGAGGGAACGGTTGATGTTTGCTCCCTCGATTGATCTCTGACTTCTCTGGTCTGTTGCTAGAGCTCTCTCAGAGCCAGCTAGATCAATGAGCGATAGCTTGCCAACTCGGTTAACAATTTTTCCTGACTCTATGATTTGAAATTCTGCAACAACCTAAAGTTTTGTGAAATGGTGAGTGTCTGAAAAGTGTGGAGATGGAGATGATGTTGATTTTATGAAATGAAGGCATACGAATTGCAATTCAGTTACCTGCAATATAGCATGAGACCGAGAAGAGGTCTCATTTGCTCTGGTTGGCTCAGTGGTTCGGTTCTGATTACCTTGCTGAAGTAATGACATAACCTCATCTGTTGAGTAAGCTCTATACTGAGTTAGACCTGCTGCTACAATGCCCTGAAACATTTGGTCAATATATTCTTTTCAGGTATTCAAATTTTAATTAACTGTGAGAAGATCCATAATTCCTACTTAAATGTTCAGGCTTTGTATCTGACAGACCTGATTATATATAACAGTAAACCTCCTTTTCTCAAACTAAATACTCCTTTAACATCATACCTTGCCATTTTGAAGGATTGATAAATTGTCAATTCAATGAGTTTATATTACAAAATTAAATGTTACTAGTAATTGTTGTCTAACAAAATTTTCAGTCAGTTGGTTGACTGCACTAGAACTATTATGAGTTTCATCAGCAAAAAGGATCTCTGAAATCTTATCATTCACAGTTAGGCATAATCTTTCTTAGTAGAAATCTAAACTATGGACAATATGAATTCTGATGGACTTTTAGATAATCTTAAAGCATATGGAGACTTAGGACCAAGTAAAGACCTGTTTATCTTCTCTAAGAACAAGAGGCCTTCCTGGAGATAACAAATCTCTAACAGTCTCATTATAGACCTCGAGATAAGAAAGGTGGACCAAATGGTTCCCATCATAGCTCCTTTGCCTGATTTTGGAAAATAAATCTTTTATGGCCAACACCATAACTCCCGGATTCTCCACTGTTCCTAGCATTGTGTATGTTTTCCCTGCACCTGTTGCTCCATAGCAGAACACAGAGCCATTCCTCCCTTGCAGCACACCTTCCACAAGTTCAGCTGTACTGCATTTTCAAAGCAAATCGTTGTCATTTCAAGAAAAATTTGGCTGAGCTATGTCTATAATGTCAACTAAATATTCGAATATGTGAATTACTACACAAAAATTTGACTCTGAAATGTTAGTCTTGAATTCTAGACGAGAAAAATGTCCAAATTTTATTAATAGCTGGCATTGAAAAAATCATGAAATCATAGGTATAAAAGCAAGAAATGAACAACATAGCAAATCAGGTTGTGGCATAAACTTCTTGCTAAAAAAATCTTGCTGAACATTGCTGATATTGTCAACTAGTTACACAAATTGCTACTCAAAAAAATTTATTCAACAATGCCAAACATGGATCCTAGACAATAACCATGAACTAACCAGTATAATAATAAGCAAAAAGAACAAGATAAAGGGCAACTCACGTTGTGGCATAAACTTCTTGCTGGGTTGTCGAATCAGAGAAGGCAGCATCAAAAGCAAAAATGGCGTCCTCAGAGTCTCTTAAGCCGGAGGTAATCAGTCTCAGAAGCGAACTCCGTCAAGTAAACATCTTTTCGGTTCACAATCTTGACGCAGCTCCGGGATCCAGCCTCCTTCTCCTTCTTGGCCATCGGCCGGAGCCTCACGAACACAAGAATCCGATTTCCTCCGGACTCACAGTTCTCCGGATTTTCCACTATGGTTCTCATCGCCCTCCCCTCTGACAATGCCCCCAGTTGATAGCTTCCTCGCCACCGTGACCTTCTTGGGGCCAGTTAGATCGATCTCTCGGTTCTCCTTTGCGTTGATCCTTGCAAAAGCGATGGATCTTTTGGCATTCTTGGAAGGGCTCTGGAATGCAACGTTCTCTTTCATCACTGTTGAATTCTTCTCCTCTTCTTCTTCTTCTTCTTCTTCTTGGCGCTGAGCCTTGCGGATCGAGTCGGCGAGGTCTCTCCTGCTCGCCATGAGCTCCTTGTGCTGCTCGTAAAAAGAGGGTTAGGGGCTTTCATCTTCTCCTTGAGGCCATGGTGAGGGTTCCGGAGCACTGTGCGACCATGGACGGAGGTTTGAGCTCCTTCTTGATTCGATCCATCGCCAAAACCGGTGATCTGAGAACGAGTAGAGACTGGCATCGATCTGAGTGGGAAAAAAACCGCAAATTTTTGCGAAAATTTCGAGAAAAATGTGGATCAAATGGGGATCATGGAGATGAAATCATTGTGGGATCGGAGTGAGCTGAGAAAGGTGAGAGCTTTGGGAGGGAGGGGTAATTTGGGGATGATATTTTGTGGGGTGATCTGGATCGTTGGTTGAGAGGAATTGACGGTGGATAAGAGACTGGGATTTTGAATTTGAGGGAGGAGCAACGGTCGAGAAGGGGTTGTCAGAGAGAAAGAGATCCAACGGTCAAGTGGGGTATATATATATATATATATATATTTATTATAGCTTCAATGTTGTATCTCATAATTAATTAAAGAAATTGGAATTCGTAAATGTTTAGAGATTGTGAGCTATGTTTTAAAGACAATATGATTTTTTTTCTTATAATTGAGGCGAGAATGAATCATGATGGTTTTCATACTTCCATTTTGGTGTTTAGAAATGCATTTGTTTCATCTAGTGTGTGTTGTGTTGTGTGTGTGTTTATATACATTAATTTACATATATTTTTTTTGGGAAAGAGGAATGGGACGAACGAAGCCCACTGTAGAGCCCAGGGGATGTCCTGTAGCGCTCGGTGGAAACAGTGAGGGACGGATGACATGCTCGCGTGGGACCTGAAAGCCACCCGTCTGCAACCATGATTCACTGACTCACGAAATGTCTCTCATCGGGGAATCGAACTCTCACCACTCGGTGAGGCTCATCGACGACCCGTGTCATTAATAGGCCGAAAAGTCGTTGGCATTAATTTACATATATTGGGATTGAATTGATCATTACTAACATGAGAAATGAATGTGGGATGGCCTTTATTTTTAATTGATATTTGGAAGAATTTAAAAATATTGTTTTTGGGAAATTTAATAAAATTATTTTTTTAGGGGTAATAATTTTTTAGTCCTGGACATTTTTTAGAATGAACAAAGAGTTTATGTTGTTTTTCAAATGACCACTAGTAAGTCTTTTATATTTTTAATTGATACTTGTATAAGTTTTTACTGGAGATTAGAAGTAGATAATTATGAGCCTGTGTTTATCATGATCGCTGACATCAACTGAAAAGCATGCCATCCTCTAATTTAGATTTCTATTTTGCCTTTTTGCTTTTGACTTGTCTCCTGAACCTTCCTGCAACCATCTTATCAGTAGCTTTAAGAAAAAGAAGTTACTATTAATCATATCAAAGTCACAATCCATCCATCTTTGTTGTGCTTCTTAACATGTCTCTTTCTTTTTGCTTCACCCTCCTCAAATTTTTTTCTTACATAGCATCCTCTTTAAAAAAATCAACCTAGCCTGTCACTATTTATAATGATTAGCTTCCTTGACATAGTTGTTTTTCAATTCTCACTCCCCGATTTCAATCTATATCCTTGTGTGGGCTTCATCCATAAGTCCATTTGTCAAGAGCTTACTTTGATACATCAAGAAGTATTTACTAGTTAACGATGGCTTAATCTATTAGTAAAGTTTGGTATCGAGATAAGATAACCTTTATTAGGGTTCACAAGCTTATCAACTTAAGAATGATGACTCGATTCTATTTATGAATGATGGGACTCAATGGAGCTATTTTTAAGGCCAATTATTCAATTTGCAAATTGAATAATTGGCCTTGTTACATCACTCTTGGTGAGGACAACATGCATTATTCAATTTGCAAAAATGGAAGATTTCGAGCCATGTGTGACATAGACCGTATGTGTGATAAGAGTGTGGTCAAGTTAATTATTAGTGATGTTAACCGGGCTGAAGCGCTTATTAATTATTATGCACTATTTGTAATAGCATAAGATGCCTATTCCCACAATTTTCCCTTGGTTCTCAGGGGTGTAAAGGGTCAAGGATACAACATATGGTTTTAGAGTTTAGGGTTTGAGTCTTCACTAATTTATCACTGAAATTCTCAATTTAAAAAGTGCAAGGGTTTTTATTTTTAGTTGTTGTATCTGATGTTTTATTTGGAGAGTTTGGATTCATAAAGTTATATTTACTCCAATTATAGTACTTCCACCAGAAAAATTATATATATAGTATGTCTCAGCTACTCATACAACTTCAAGGGTAAGATGTGCACATCACTGGGTATTTACAGTAGATGTTGCTTATTGCTTGCATGCAACAATTTGTTGCTTATGTACTGTTTATTATTTTTCCATTAGCAATAGTTTATTTGGGCTATAGTACAGTTTATTGAGATACTAATGTTTTGAGGTTCTCTTCCCATCACCGTGTCCATAACTATGTAAGTGCAAGCTCCACTATATCATCCTACCTTTCTTTAGTTACCTCCCGTCCCTTGGGAAGGCAATAATTTTTGGGAAAGAGGAGCGGGGCGAGCCCACTAAAGACCCGGGGAACGTGCACTGAGCCTCGGTGGAATAAATGGAGATGGGGCCAGCGCTCACGTGGCGCTGGAACCCGAGGTTCATCTACGCTGGTTTCATAACCCGGCGAGTCCACTAGTCAACCAATTAGAGATTGACAACGATCGCATCGGATGACGCCACGTGGCAAAAAAATTATGAATTCTCTTTGACGGTGGCGACGGCAGTCAACAAAAACAAAGAGAGCGGGAAAAATTTGGGAAATGAAAAATCCTCTCATCCGGGTTCATCTCCACTAACCAAAACCTCTTCATCCCTCTCCTTCTTCTCCTTCTACTCTCACTGCTTGCCGCCGCATCACCTTGCCGACTTGAATCCAGGTGAGACAATCTCTTTCTTTGACATCCTCTCTCCGTGAGACAATCTCCTTCACCTGCGACCTCTTCAGTAGCGCACTCATGAATTCATTGAAACCTAGATTTGAAGGTAGGGTTCCAAGTCTCTTCTCCTAGTTTCAAATTTGAGCATTTTGAGATACTGTTTGTCAGCAATTTTTAGCCCCATCTTCAGTTAATTTTTGCCTCTTTTTTTGGCTTTTTCTCAAGTCTCTGGATATGATTTAGAGGCGAGTGAAGGAAAGAGATCAGTTCTAGGATTTCCAATAAAGTGGATATCTTTTGGGATTTCCATTAAAGTGGACATTGCCATTTGCCAGGAATTTCTAGTACTCTATCTGTTTCACCTGCAAAGATATTGGTTTTATCCATTAAAGCATTTCTTTTTCATGATTTAGTTTGGACGAGACTCTTGCAATATCTTAGCTCATCCATCAACAAATTTATATTAGTTCTTGAAATTTCATAGTAAATCATTGTTTTTAATTTTTGTACTAATTAGAAATTTTTATTATTTAGATATGGGAGACAATTTGAAGCATCAACTATGTCAAATGGAACCCGAATGGCTTAGATCTTTTACTCTCTATTAATCCTATTGATGTTGTTGGAAGCTCGGTGATGGCAAACTCGGTACCACAAATCTTGGTAGAGGAAAGTTATGCAGTGGAAAGCTCGAAGGATGGGAGCTTAAAAATGAAAAGCTCATGTAGTAGGAAGCTTTGATTGGTATGTATTTAAAAAATATATTACTCACTGGTTTTTATAGAAGCAAAATTAGTGAACTTGGCTAAGTTATTTATGTTATTGTCATTTGGTTTTAAAAATAGGGAATATCATTCGGAGGAAAAATATGATAGAACTTGATGAAGGAGATGAAAAATGTGAACCAATGTATCTATGACATGGAGAAGGAGAAGGTTAGTTTATAATTTAATAATTAGTATAATTAGATGCATAATATTAATAATTTAAAAAAATAATAACTGCTTTATTTTCACAATAGGATGGTGACATATTTTATGATGATAACCCTAAATTGGGTAAGACCTTTGGTACCGAGGGAAGAAACATACTCTTTTTACAATGCATATGCATTGAATGTTGGATTTAGCATAAGAAAAGGATGGGTTAAAGAGAAACAAAGATGGTGTGATACATTGTAGAAGATTTTGTTGTTCTAAAGAAGGGAAAGCGTACTCAAGACAAGAGGTATGAAAAATTTGAAAAATTCATCGAGCAGAGACAAGAACAGGTTGTTTTGGCACATATGATAATTTCACGAGAAGATAGCGGAATGTTTATAGTATCAAGTTTTTGAAGGGCAACATAATCATGAACTTGCACATAAAGAGTTTGCACATATGTTACGATCACACGGAAAATTAGTGAAGCTCAAGCAACACAAGTAGAATTGGCTTACAAAGGCGGGACTTACACCAACAAAAATATATGAGTTGCAAAACAAGATGGTTGGAGGTCGGTCAAATGTGGGTTTTATGAAAAAAGACATTGAAAACCATTTGGGGAAAAAATTGGAGAAACAAGTAGAGAAGGGTCTCCATAAAGTGATAATGCAATATTTCAATATGATGAGGGTTAAAAGATCCACTTTTTTGTGTATGACATGCAATTGGATGATGAAGGAATGATTACAAATATTTTTTGGGCTGATGGGAAAGGAAGATCCGATTATGAAGTTTTTGGTGATGTGGTTACCTTTGATACCACTTACCGAACAAATAACTATGAAAGACCTTTTTGCTCCATTATTGGGGATTAATAATCATGGACAAACAATAGTCTTTGGTGCATCACTTCTATATCAAGAGAACGTGGAATCATTTGTTTGGCTATTTCAAACATTTTGTAAGGGTGATGAATGGGAAACATCCGAGTACTATTCTAAGCTGATCAAAGTCTTTGCAATGGCGAAAGCAATAGTGATGGCTTTACCAACTACTCATCATCGTCTTTGCATTTTGGCATATATATCAAAATCTTTGCTAAACATTTGGCACATGTATTTTTATGGTATGCACTTTTTGCTATTGCATTTCAAAGCATGTTATATATGACTATGAAGATGAAGCATCTTTTTCTTGAAGCATGGGAAAAATTTACTTGAAAAATTTAACTTAGAGAGAACCCATGGCTTTTTGAAATTATTTGGAGAAAGGAAAAAAATGGGCTATGGTATATGGTCGGCATATTTTTTTGTGGAAACATGATGAGCACCCAAAAGAAGTGAGAGCTTTTAATAGTCTATTGAGGAATTACTTAACATCAAAACTCGGGTAGCAAGATTTTTGAACAATTTGAGAGAGTTCTTGAAGATAGGGCGGTATCGCGGAACTTCAAGAAGATTACAAGATGATGGATCAATCAATATCATCAAAGGAGTTGTGCCCGATCTTGAGACAAATGGTGCAATTGTATACTCCTAATATTTTCCAAAAGTTGAAGGAAGAACACAATAAGATTCTTTATGTGATGGTTGAATTATTAAGTGAAAGAAATCATTTGAAGACCTACAAGGCTATCCATGTTGATGCTCCTCATCATGCTAGTGTAGTGACATTTGATTCCTCAAATGAGACAATTGAGTGTAGTTGTAAAAAATTTGACTTTTCAGGGATTCCTTGTATGCACATGTTGCGTGTCTTGGATGTAAATCAGAAATTTGTGCTTCCTAGTAAGTATATATTGAAAAGATGGACTAGGAAAGCACGAGATATTGATACTTGTATTTTTGTCTCTACCACGGCGGAAGAGGATCCTATTGTGGCAAAAAGCAAGAGATACATGGATATGTGCCATCGTTATCAAAAAAATTAATTTGAAGCATCTAAATGTGAAGAAGCTTTATAAAAGAGGTGGTGCGTCATTATTTTGTGCTTGATGCGAAGGTGAAGGATATTGTGAAGATGTCTCACTCTCGGGAAGGGAAGATTGTCTATCAACAGGATGATGTATATAATCATAATTTAACTTGTGACTACTCTGATGCTAGAGGATTAGCTATAAGGCATAAGCCAAGTCGTGGAGGTCGTAGCACTAAAAGAATCAAAGGTCCACTAGAGCAATCGAGAGAAGAAGAAAAGAACTCGTGAGTGATATTTTTTATTGAATTATAATACCAACACGTTTTAAAAAAATAATCCTTGTAAAATTCCTTTTTTTGTGCTGCCTTGCAGGTGATCCATTGGAGGGAGAAAAATTGAGTTGATTTTTATTTAGGAGTTAAGAGGTGTATGGAGGTGGTCATAATATGTAAGTAACTTGATTTGTATCCAAGTGGCTATGAGAGAAGAAAGCATTTCTAGTTGCCTATTGTGGTGACATTTGTTCACTTTTTATGCGGTATTGGTAGCAATTATCCTAAAGAATTGTCCTTAAGTAATCTTGTTGATGAAGATGTACTTTTGAAAGAATCATTTTGTCCTTTGATTTTTTAAAAGTCCAGTGAATGGAATCATTTTTGTAAAATACAATTGTTTATGAGCATGTTTGTTTCATTACATCCTGCTTGTAAAATCTCTGGGGATGTATGTGGCTGACAACCTTCGAGAAACTTCTTTGTGTAGAGCACATAGCATTTCCCGAATCTCGACCTTCGGTAGCATCCCGATCTCCCCAGATGCACTTTCCTTCCAGCAGAGCCCAACCTTCCTTGTTGAGGGTGGAAGCGACCTTGAAAAATCTTTTTACTGCATTCAATTGACAATGTTGAATGGAGCGGATGGGAACAATGCACCATAAAGTTCAGAAGATCTCAAGGGAAAACTCTATCAAATGCATACAGACCATGAAAAGAAAATAATATAGAGCACTCGACATGTTACCGGCAATTATGTGTAGCCTTTGCTATTATAGAGATGCTAGTCACAGTGAACACTTAGATAAAGAAGACCACCAAATCCGAGTTTGTCAACACGGGTTTCTCGGCATATATATGCGACCATTGGATGAAAGAATCTCCATTGTTTATTAATTCTATAATTATTTTTGCACCAAGTCAACTTCTAAAAAGTCGGAATGATCCGACATTTTCCACTCCATCTCAATATCAACTAATCCGAATCACGGCATGAACAACTTTATTGTCATAAGAATTGATCCTATAATCGGGTTCTATTGATTAAAAACCATTTCTTTCTTTGATGTAGAATATTATCAACATCAAACTCTACGAAAGCAGCGAGAAGAAACCAGACATTTTCATCCCAAAATTGATTTTTAAGCGTAGAAATTAAATGTTCTATATCCCCATAAAGAGCGTAAAAGCGCATAACCTTGTCCAAGAATCATATTCCACATGACAATCTCAAGACAAGGTTTTTCAACCAAAACCCACAGAATTGAGCTCATATGTAGCTCTTCAATACATACATGAAGGGAAAGCAAAAGTTTTATCTGGACAAAACAACATTCATTCTAAATGTACAAACTCACATCATAAACAAAAGATTTCCAACTTCAACCCGAGGCAAACATTACACAAATCCTTGATTACGAACAAATGAGGAAGATAAAGAGGAGGATTAGCACTGGGTGGACTTCCACGATCCACTCCCGCGACAGACGGCGGTGATGCGGTGCTTGGCGAGAGCATCAAGGAACTTCTCTTTATGGGCCCCGAGCTTCTTGAGCTCTCTAGGAGCTTGTAGTACTGCGAGTATGGCCTCCGATGAACCCATTCAACTCCCATCTGCGACGGTGGTCGTGGAGAGATCCGCGGAGTCTCACTTAGAGAGAGGAGGTCAAAGAAGGAGATTGTCTCACTGGGATTCGAAGTCGAGCAAGTGATGCTGCAGTGGCAGCTGGCCGTAGAGTGGAGAATGAGGAGAGAATGAGAGGATGAAGAGGTTTTTGGTTAGTGGAGATGAACCCGGATGAGAGGATTTTTCATTTCCCAAATTTTTCAATTTTTGCCGCGTGGCGTCATCGTCGGTGCTCGTTGTCAATCTCTAATTGGTTGACCGAGGACTACTTTGGTTATGAAACCGAAAGTGAGATGAACCCCTTGAACCACCCATACACAACCACTATTCACAACTCAGGAATGTGCTCTCAGGAGAATCGAACTCTCATCTCGGTGAGAGCTCTGTCGGCGACCAGGTGTACTAATAGACCTAAGAAGAGCGGGGCAGAAGGCAATAATTTTGTTACTCAATGTTTTCAGGATGGGAACTCTATAAACATAAGTTGTCTTATTCATCTTTTAAAAACAATTCTGATTTCATTTTTGTCAACTATAATAAGCAACATATTTAAGTACCACCCAATGTTTGATAAAAGGATTGTAAGTGGTGTGTTCATGCCTCAAAAGAGAAGATAGCCTTTCATTATTTCTAAATAAAAGACGTTCAATATACTATGCAATTTTGATGGTTTTACTGATGCACATTTTGCCTCCAACACTTGAAGGCAAACTTCAAAAAGATGAACATCAGTCTTGGGTGAAGAATAAAAGGATGAATGTTGGTTGATGATCACAAATGTTACACACGGTAAAGGGGTACTTTGATGATATTGATACATTGTTGGGAACATGACTGCAAGCAAATAAATAGTTTCATAGGGAGTGTTCAACTTATAACTTTAGCCCAACTACTTGTTCAGTAAATCCAAGATGGGGAAGATGTAATCCAATATTATATAATTGATAAGTGCTTGAGTAGACATATTTTTTATATATGTTTTTACATGCATTGAGTCATCATTTTTCACTGTGGTTTATGTCTCATATGTGTGTATTTGGTGTTCTTTTTATGCATATAGGTTGTGAATGCTTCAAAGAGTAAAAAGGAAGCAAAGATAGGCTATAAAGACACAATGTTGGGAGTTCTTGTTCAATCTCAAGGATCAGAGACATCTAGAGCAGCCTCATAAACGTAGAGATGTGTGTGCCAACTTCTAAGAAGATTCAAGTCAATTCACTATTTGAAGGGCATAAAGGCGTACCACATCTTCATATTCCTTCTTCAGTAAGACTGCAAGACCTCTCAAAGATAATGTCGATGAAGAAAAGTTTTATAAAATTTCACCACACGGACGTGGCCCGGACACGTGGCCTTAAGAGAAGAGTGTCTCTGATCGCGCTTTTGTGAAAAGCATCGTAGTAATTCTCACCGCAGCATTAGCGTAGACGAAGGTACCATCGCTCACGCCGCCGTGGAAATCTGCCGCACTCGCGTGAAATTCTTCGCACCCTAGCGCCGCGTGAGCGCATCGATGACGCGCGATCTAAGTGCCTATAAATCAGCCGCTTTTGCCCTCTATTCTTTCTCATCTTTGTGCGCCTTGAGGGGTGAGAGCGCCTAGGGTCTGGAGGAGGAGGTCTCGCGGCTTTCGAGGCGCTCGTACCACCAACTTTGATCGATTCCTCCTCCGTAATAGCATCAAGGAAAGCTACCGTCGAACCTAGCTTCGTGAGTGGGTCCTTCAAGACGTCAAGCTTCCATCAAGCCATCAGCTCATATATAAGGGGTTTATTTCTATGGTTTTAATGTCACTTTTCATTCATCGATGGTGTATTTTGTATGTTGCTCCATGGAGAGCTAAAAACCCCTAGAGGGTATTTGGGCTTGTGAACCCTAGGATTCTCATCTTTTGTGGATTTGCTAGTGCTTTCTATTTAATCCGAGTTTGTCAGCTTTTTAATCTGTGTATTCATCATTGTCCTTTAACACTTTAATCCTTGTGGTTGATTGATTTGCATGATTTTGTCGCCTTGGTGGGAGAGAGCTCCATTAGGTTAGGAACCTCAAGATCGAAAGCAGTTGAGAGGGTGAATCATGGGTAGTAGCGGCATCTTCCTCCCGATTGCGTGTATTCCCCATCTCCATTCCCTAAGCTTACATACAACCATATGAGCGTGAGTGCTGGGACTTCTCCCGCGGGACCTTTGTGAGTTAGGATCCTTCTATTGGAATTAGGGTTGGATCACCTTTAGGAATTGATCTATAAATTTAGAATCCCTAGAGCTGCTATGGTCATATGTGAGCGCGAGGTGTTGAGATTGGTTATTTCTCCACCTGGGACCCCAGGGGACTAGTATCGGTGATCTGTAGATGTAATCGATATATGTTTGAGTTTCCACGCACTTAAATCTTACTCACATAGAAACACTTGCTATCCGGATCCTAATCACGAATCCTGGGGGCATGCCCGAATCACATTTCCCATCGATCAGATTCTCCTCCATTTTGTACCCTCGCATATTCGCCTCGGTGTTCTATCTCTTCAGACATTAGATCACCACACTATCCATTATCATTAGACTAGATAGCGGAGAAGAAGTTTAGTACTAGTAGACATTGCTCGTCTGGATCTCGACTCATCTGACGCCACCCAGGATTTATTATGACACACGCGCGTGCACTGCGCAGTACTAGCGCTACTGACATGCCAATAATCTTCGAAAGCGAGGTTCCGACTGCAGACAGCCACCAATTAGTCATTAACAAGGTTGCCGACCCGGTATTCGCCGCTGGGTCAGTCGAAATTTGAGTTCGATCGAGATGAGCGTTAACCGGGATCAAATAATAAAAATATATATATTATAATAATTAATAACTGAACAAATATAATATTAAAACATAATTATAATATATTACCAAATTTTGATATTTAAATTAATAAATGACCTTATATGCATTAGTGTTTTTCTAATTATGTCATTTATTTTAAATTTTAAACATTTACAAATTTAATATATTAATATATAATTATTGAACTCCTCCTCGTGTTTTTATTTATTTGTTTTGTTTATCGTTGATTTTATTTGCTAATAGATAATGAAATTTAATTTACTAATTTTTATCTTTTATATGGATGATACATTTTATCAATAAATTATGTAACTTACCCAATTTCAATTGAGATTTTATTTTGTTTTAAATTTTCTTATATTTTTTATTTAGTTAGAATATTTTATTTTTATATTTATAATAAAATTAAACTCATTTATTGTTTTATTTTTTAAAAAAATTAAATTTTAGAAAGTATTTAGTATTTACATAATATATTAATAAATTTTATTTTTACATGCTAATTTTTTTGTTGGTATGTTTATGATATATATATATATATATATATATATATTTTGTAATTCCATTTATTGATTATAAATTAAAAAATAATATTAATAAATATACATGATTTTTATAATTTCTAATGAGAAAATAATAATAAATTATTGAATTTTAGTAAAAAAACTCTAATTTTAGATCCCGATTGACCCGTACGGGTCAACCGGTTCCTGCTGAACCGCCCAGTCACCGAGTCTAACACCGGGTTTTTCCATACCCGGTTCATCGAGTGATACCCGGCAGGGCCATGGCACGGCTCCCGGGTTTTTGGCTGAACTGGCCGGGCGATCCCGAGTCTAACAACATTGGTCATTAATATGATGGACTTTTATCGACCATGTGACAAGTACGCTGTGTCATCTACTTGTTTATTAAAACTATGTGCTAGATTATTCATGAGAAAGTTTACATAATTATTCAGCCGTATGACAAGTCCTCTATCTTTCGATGTAGATTACTCAGCCATATCTAACAATCTTGTATACATGAGAAAGTTTACATAATTATGTTAACTACTACTCAAAAATTACATCTTACTCTATGTTCATACCAACGAATCAAAATTGGTCTATATAGATATGGCACAGATGCTCTTCATCGAGTGGGAGAGTTCGATTCCCTACCTGAGGCATATTTCTAGTGAGATGTGAGCGTGGTTGTGCGGGTGGTCCCGGCGCCCATGTGTGCGTAGAGCCCCGCCCCACTTGCTCCACCGAGGCTTGCACTGCCCTCGACGATTTAGTAAAGGCTTTCTGCCATCTGCTCCTCGAGAGATAGAAACCAAGCGTACTATGTATTCACCCTAAAGGTGATAAAGAAGCAAATTGAGCCACCTAGGATCGACTTTTCAGTATGTGGGGACCACATTATAGCTGAATTCAAAGATTAAACCCATAATGGAAGAACTTGTAACACCGGCCATCACCAATTAAGCAACCCCGTGTGTTCATCTATCACCCTACATTAGATCACCCAAACATGTTGTTTATACATTATATTTTGGCAAGAGGGATTTATCATTTTGGTGTCATAGTGTATTACCAATACTTTAAGGTGTACTAGTTTTGTATAACAGGATTTTATATAACATAAATAGTTTTGCACAAATACTAAGTGACAAATTTAATTGCATTATTTATGACACAATTAGAGTCTTTTCCTTTGGTGATTCTTTGGTCACGCCAATGTGACTTTTCGTGGGATAACCCTTGGATGGGTTTGTACTAGTTGGGGGGAGATAGAGAACTCTCTTGAGCAAATAGAGCCCACTTTCGACTGCAGGGTGGTTTTAAAGTCTAAGATGGAGGAATCTCAAACTAGCTTCTTAAATTCTCTAATGACTAGCAATGGTAAGACAACAGAAATGGCTTTTGAGAGTCATAGAGGCTTGCTTCTACACTAAGTACACCATGAACTCTTACTCCCCATATGTTGGATGGGATTTGAACACTCTGACCTCTTATGAGAATGCATACCTTATTCATTGGGCTAGGCCAGTATTGATAACTCTTATTTTTCTAATAAATTTTTGGTTACAATAAGTTTTTATATTTTTTTTTTAGAAATATAAAAGTAAAACACTAGTCCAAGACTCAAAATGGGGAAGGTACACCAAGCAAAGAATCCAATGCCTGGCACAAATGTGTGTTCATTGGTATTGGCCCAATTCCAACATGAACTCACGATAAAGTTAGACCTAAACAATGCTCTTTAGGCCCGGCCCGAGATGGCAAACCTTCTGAATATTGACTAAGATTTAATAGTCCATATTTATAAAATAAAAAAATAATAAAATGTAAAATATAAAATATAAAGTCCTAAGTTGGATATTGGTGTCACAAACCACACTAAACAAATAAATAAACAAGTAAACCAAACCCAAACCACAAGTAAGATATTGCAATTTTTTTTTATGAAGTTATAGATGCAATTTTTTTTTAAAAAAAAAAATTAGATATATAAAATACATCATAAAAAAATTAATAACCAATTAATTAAGATTCTTTATTAGTTGAGCAATTGTAAATTTTTTTTAAAATTTCATTAATCAAAACTGCTTTTTCTAATAACGGTATTTGCTCTGACAATTACAGGCTCCAACATTGTCAAATTCCTAATAAAAGTTGAAATCTAGTCTGGCTATATATAGAAAAAATATAAATTAATCTAAAATATTATCCTTTTACAGTAGAACTAGAACACATGTGGAGCTGTTTAATTGGACAAGGCCTGCAGTTTTGGCATGCAACCACATCAATCTCACCTAAACACACACACATACCTAACAATACATCATACCAACTTATAATGAAAAAGAAAAATACCCTTTACATTGTCTCAAATGTCAATATATGACGTGAATGTTACAGATAGCAAGTCCTTCTCTGATCTCTATATTGGATCTATTTCTAAATTCAAACCAGAAGAAGAAAAAAAGAAGAAGAAGAAAAACAAGCACTTGAACTCAAGTAGGGAAGAGCAAGGTGCTGTTACCTTCTAAAAAAGAATATCATAACAAAGCACATGCATTTATGAGAACATGAATATATAAATATATACAAGAGAAGAAAATTAAAGGAGGGATGGAGATGAAGATGAAGATGAAGATGATAGATAAAGAAGTGAATCCTTTGTCTTCATGGAGAGTTGAAGCCTTGTTCATTAATGGAGTCAATGGCTGAGTTATGTCTCTTTGAAGGCCCTGAAGGAGGGATAGGAACACCTCTAGGTAGCATGTTGAACGTCCTGCCAATCATATCAGCGTTTCTCCGGTGAGCCTCTGGCTGAGCTCCGGTGATCGGGAAGCTCGATACCTCGAAGCCGATATCCATGGCTTTGGCTGAGGAGGAGTAAGAAGAGGAGGAGAAGGAGATATAAGATTGTTATGGTGTTTTTAAGAGTAGAAGATGGATGGAAAGAAGTCATGTGATTAAGTTTTTTTGGGATTTGAGGTTGCTTCTCTGTTTTGCTTTTGGCTTGGCTTTTGGTTTCTATTATGAGGTTCTTGAAAATGAGATGTATAATTATATAAGTGAAAAAGAGTAATTGTGCATGTTTATGGGACATTAAGAAGGGTGTTGAAAAATGTCAAAAGGAGTGAATGCAGGCCAATGGTTGGCTGAGGATTAAGCCTCGTGAATGAATATGTACAATGAAGAGTTCATAAGTTGGCAAGTGGCATAACCTTGTGCTGTTTTTATTGACAGCGTTTTCCTTTCCTTTTTCTTTTCTATAATTTATTAGCTAGTTTTTACGTGTTTGAATTAAATAAAAAGACTCTTTAGATTTGTTTTTATTCTTTTTGAAAATGAGTTGCATCATAATAATTTTTAAACTCTTTTTATCATTTTTCACTTGATTAAATAAATAGACTTCAAGTTGATTTATTTTATGTTTTTGAGTTTTTAAATAATACATGTGGGTTATGATACTTTTTAGTTTAAGTTTTTGGGGTTTAATAAAGTCTCTAATTGTACACTTTATTGATGTATTAAGTGCACAACTGGTACTCGCCTAATCTGCTTTGTTTTTGTCACAATCATGCTTTTCAAATTAAAATGCTTAAAAATTAATCATCTATGTGAATTCCTCATTGAGTGAGGATAATTTCCTAGCAAGACTTTGAAAAATATTTTCACTATTTTCTTGGATCTTCTAGACTTCTAGAGTACCTTAATCAACAACCACCACACAACAACAAGAGCTTGATTTTAATAAACAAAATGTGGAACATACTTAAGGATTAATTAAAGAAAGAAAGAATGAAAGAAAAATAAATAGTATTAAATATAAAATAATGAGCATGAAGTCAAAGAGATAACATGGAACATACTTGAGAATAAGAAATCTATGCATCGCCGACGCACTGGTGTAGATGTTTGTCTACAGGCCAGGAAGCGCGGGCCGGTGATCCACCGCCCACGTGAGACAAACAAAGCATACTAACTTTGAAATATCAATGCAAATCATTAATTTTGGCTTAAAAATTAACAGATATTTGGCTAATAATTCATTCATTAAATTCAATAAAAGGCACATTATATAAAAATAAATATGATTTTGTTAAACTCCAAAAGCAGAGCCAAACACATCCCAATAACACAACCTTGACTGAGATTTGTCAGAATAATAACATGTTTGTTAGAAGGTGGGAAAGAACTGCTATTTCACCATTTTCAATTGTTCTTTTTGGTCTTTGAATGAGTTCATCTTTCAGTAGTATCCAGCACTCCTTAGATCTGCTTGCTGGGGTTGACTCTGGCCAGCTTCGGTTTCAGCACCGAGAAAGACGAGGCGACCTGTTCACATAGTTGGTATGAAGAATTTTTGGTTATATTTCAATTGAGTCTCCAATTCAACTGTAAAAATAAGTAAAATATGTTCACATTCTATGTGCAGATCTGGAAACAGGCAATACCTTGCGACATGATATAGTGTATTCTTTCGGCAATGTTTAACATGCAAGGAATGTGATCTGTGAAAATTGCACATGGATGATTGATTTATTGGTTTTTTTCTTTTCCTGGATTTCATAAGACTGGTGTGCCTAATGAGTGACCTTAAATTATAATATTTTGCAGCAAAAATGTTCACAAACTGAACAGACATGCAGACAGTAATCAACTTTTTCTATAAGCACTAACAGCAGCAAAATCTACATCCATGGTCAGCAATCTATTTGATGGAGCAAACAATTGTGGACTGGTCAATAAAGTATTCATTTGTTTCACATGTTTTGGAAAATTAAATGTGAAAAAGAACACAGATAGAAAGCAATATGTTTCAGCATGATATCAGTACATATGTCAAGAAATCTTCCATGCAGCACGGAATCATTACGTTGACCCTCGCTCCAAATACAGAAAAAAAAAGATATTTTTGTTTGCATAGTTTTCTTGCAAATAAAACCGTGATTACTTGTATGCTCTGATCAAAGTTTTCTGAATTCTTTAATGACCACATAGCATGTTCAAAACCAAGGTTGCAAACAACATGCCGTTTTTGTTTAATTTGTTAAAGATCTTGAATCTGAATTAGACACAAAGCTTGAGCCTATAGGGGCCTCATTATAACTGATTATACTTCACACAAATCCTATCATCAAACTTTCTTATATCTCCCAGATTTTTTTATGAATTAGACATAAAAAAATGCAAAAAAAGACATCTTCGAGCAACATGCTAGCTTTCCATATTGAGACCTGCAAAATACAGCTCCTCCTTACAACTCAAATCCACACAGCTTTGACATTCAATCAGGATCTTCTATTATCCATTTTATTTTCAGTCAGTGGGTTGAATAATATCCTCTATTCATGACATTGTCAATTTTTCTTTTGCTTAAGATCATATTTCCATGATGCTAACTCACTTTTTTTTTCTGTGAAACAAACTCATTGGGTAATGATAGTAGCTTCCCCTGCAAGGCTGCAAGACCCCTTTCCTTTCAAGGAGATCTTGTGTTATTTAATTGCATTTAGTTTTGTTTCTCGTCTTATATCCATTCACAAGAAGTATTAGCTTTAGAGAAACAATATTTCAGTTAAAATTCCTTCAGAGAAGACCAAGTGAGCAAAAATGCAAAATCCATAACATCAACATTTAGAATCATTGGAATATTACCTCTGGAAGCATAATAATCTATGCCTTTGTTAAAATGCTTTAATCTTATATTCTATACATTTGTGTTAAAAAATGCAACTAAGTTTAAATAAGGCAATAACTCTTAATAAACAAAGCAAAATCCTTTATCTACAACAAAATCCTTTATCTGCAACTAAGTTTATAACACAATGGAGGGAAAGGAATTACCATCTCGCCGTATAGCTATTTCTCTTATACGTCTCACAAGGCCAGTAGTTGGATCACTGAACACTTTGGTTTCCAAGTTCCCTTCTAAATACAAAACAGACCTATGGTAGAGAAACATAAAAAAGCCAATCAGCTTGGATGGTAAGATTCAAATATAAATCAAATTAGAGGAAAAAATAACTAAACACAGGCAAATACTGCAAATGCATACTTTCCCCCAAAAAGGTTAAGTACATATAGCCTGAGGGCTGACACATTATTCATGATATGAAATGATACACATGCCAAATAAGTTGAGAATTTCTCCATCAACAAAAGGCATAATATAAGGATGTTTAACTATGAATTTTTTCCTTTTTGATTTTTCCTAACCACAATAAGACAGTTAAAACAATTAGCAAGCAGCTCCAATTTTTCATTTTTCAACAAGGCAGAAGTTATTGTGTCCACTTAATGAATCAAACAAATATGTTTAGGGAAGTAGCAAAGAAGCTTATATCAATGGCTTCTCATAGATAACCAAATCATTGCTAAAAAGAATTAAAGAAAGCTGCTGATAAATATAGTCATCACAAGCATCTTGAAATCTTTATAAGATTAACTTAGCAATGGCATTGCAGTCAAATTGCTAACAGAGACAAGTGTCCAAGTAACCAATCACTGACCCTCCCATTAGTTTGGAGTTCGAAGCATAAATAACTAGGTTTGCCTTCATCCGAAATTTAGATCCATATAAGAATTCCTCCATTAAACAAACACATTATCATGAAAACAGAATTGCTGCTTCATGACCATATCACCAATATGGCTAACTCCATAATCTCCCCTAATGCATAACTCATAACCTATGACCTCCGAAACAAATGTGACTGGTAGGCCAATAAAAAGAGTCTCGAATTCTCAACTCAAAGATAATTTTAGAACCTTAAACTCTAAATCCAAGCTAGATGTTTGTTGCCCAAAACCTTGATAAACAAACATTGCCAAAATATTACCTATCGTCTTGCAATTGTGCCACAAAGTACTTTCTACAGCTTCAAGTTCTAAAGCTTCCTTATGATTCAAAAAATTTCACTATTTTGTCCTAATTTTAATACTTAATAAATTTAGACTATTTAACAAACATCCTTATATTCTTAAGATATTCAACAGATATGATATAAAAAAAACCTTCCCCCAAAACAAAAAAAAAGATAACTTTGCGATTAATCATCAATGAAGAGACCAACAATTGTTGTTCGTAGGGAAGGTGATCACTGACCCGGGATTGACGTGCTTGAGGGCGAGGTCTCCGAGCCGCTCCGGATAAACGCACACGCGATGCCATTGAACGGCGCATCGCTCCGCATATTCCCTGGGCTGCTCATTTGTCCAATGGTCTGCGATTATTCCTGATTCCTCCAGTGCCCAGCGAGAACAGCACGACAGAGCGGCCGCTCTTCAAATGCTTCTGCACCGGCTTTTGGCCCACCTTCCCTACCATCACCGCCTTCCCCAAAAACTCACAAATCAAAAACCAAACATCGAAAAAACAAAAGTATAAACAACAAAGAGAAGTACGCGTGTTTCCACACCTTATAAACACCAGGATCGAGACCATTCTCGAGGGGCCGCTGAAAGGGAAGCCGCTGCTGAGATGTGGGTTGATCGTCCGGTAAGGGCTCGGCATCGCCCGGGAGAGGCGCAGTGAAGAAGCGGGCAGCGGAAAGGAGGGGCGGCTGGACGATCTTTCTCGAGAGCGCCGCGAAGCGGGACGACAACGAGGCCACCGCCATGAATGGCCTTCTTCCCATCGAGCGTCTGAAAACCTCGGTAAAACCCTCGTCGGAGACACCATCAAGACCGTTGATAGTGCCTCGTGATTCGCACCTTATTTATTTATTTTGGCTTCTATACCCTTTTAAAAATCTATATTTATTTTTGCATGAATGCCCTTACTATGTTCCATTATCCACTAGTTTCAATTCAATAATAATTTCATTTTTATTTTTTTAATTATTAACTGAGATTAATGATAAAATGGAATACAGTAATCTTTATACTTTGAGAATGCTTGTATAAATAAGAATGAAATGAAAACACATTGAGCATATATGTTCATTTTCTTATCAGCTTTTATTTGACAAAAATCTTTTTACAACAAATTAAGCAAAGTTAATATCCAGATGATGTGAAGCTTTACCTACAATGAGGATTTTGGAATGTATTTTTATGCGAATTTGTCTCCAAAGTCCACATCCTGGTGGTTAACAGTGAAGGACAGCCTTTTGCTGCATAACTACTTGATTTTGAAGTGTCACCTTTGATACATTCCTTTTTTATGCTTTAGCAATCACCATTAGAGTACTCAAGAATGCACTCTGAAGCTTATTCTGAACTCCGAGTCTCTGCTTCTCTTCGGTTTCTATTTGACATCATCGTATAACCACTGTTTCATTATCGATATGTTTTGCAAGTGAAGAGATGTAGAGTGTCTAGCTAAAGTATCAACTTTACTGATTTTTTTTTTTTTCTGAAGAAATTGGCATTTAACAGTGACAGATGCATGGAACAGTTATAGTGCTTTATTATACATGCATGCAAGAGAGAGATGTTGAAGTGCCACCATTATCAAAATTTGATCAGAATTGTGAATTTATTGCTTTTTGTTGGAGAAATTGTTATTCATGATTTGTTATGAGAGATGAATATCAAAATCAAATTGCTTGATTATTTCTGCAGTTATGTATGAGATAGATGTGGAAGTGCCACCATTATCAAAATGTAATCAGGACTGAGAATTTGGTGCCTTTTTTTTTTTAATGGAGAAATCAATTTCATAGTTAGCTATGGAAGATGAATGTCAGCTCATTGCTTGATTATTTCTGCAATTATGAGTTTAGTAAGAGAGAGAGAGAGAGAGAGAGATGTGGGAGTGTCACCATTATCAAAATTCCATCAGTAATTTCAATATCAAGACTGTTGGTTTTTGTTAGAAAAATCAAAAATCAAAATTAGTTCAGGAATATGAATGGCCGAGTCTATTTGCTTGATTATTTCTGCAGTTATTCAGCAGAGATGTGGAATTGCAACCATTATCAATATTTAATCAGACTCAAGACATCACTGATTTTGTCAGGGAAATTTGGCATTCATAATTAATTCAATAATTAATGTCACTCTGTGCCACTGTAAAGAATTAATCACAATTGATAATTTGGCGAATTTCTTTTCGAGGAGAAATTGGTATTCATAGTTTGTTATAACAGATGAATGACAGAGTTATATTACTTGAAAGATGTTAATTTTTTTTCTTTTTGTTGATATGTGAGACATTATCAAACAAAATCCAATTTGATTCTTTGAGTATTAATTAAAATATCAAATTATGGATCTGTTGAGGAGAAACATACCTTTGAGGCTCATAAAGCAAAATAATTAGAAAAAAGACAAAAGGATGTGAAGTTCTAACTTTATTGAATTCTGTCAGCATCCTGTTTGTTAACACAGGAGGATTATTGTATCATGCATAACTACCAAGACATAAAGTATGAGAAATAAAACAATTTCATATCCTTGAACTCTTCACTCTTTGCTTCCTTTATTAGCATTCATGCTTAAATTAAAATATCGGTATCTCCTTTAAAACTAATTGATGATTTGTATGTTAATTTGTTCTTGAATAACTTAAGCAATGGAATATGTTTCTCATGCATCCATGTTAACTTACTATAATGTTCATCATCTTCCAATTTTGATAGTTTATGCCCTGAATATGGCAATGCAGCAAAAATGATTCGTTTTTAGCCGACATCCATGTTTGTCGAATTTTTGTTCAAACTTGTAATTAGCTTAGGAGGGCAGCTTCCTAATAACAACCTTGATAAATGACCGATACTTTCACTTTTTGGAGAACAGAGATGTAGAACTGCCACCTTTATAAAAATTCAGTTTCTCATTCATGTTTCCAATCTTCAATCTGATTAATCACTCAGAAACAAATTAAGAAAAAAAAATTACAAATTAGGATGAAATGGTACATTGTCATAATTCTGTCAGCATCCTGGTTGTTAGCATAGTATGCTTCACTCTTGCATGGGAAGAGACATCATTAAACAGTTTCAAATCCTTGATCATGATTTTAAGCTAAAAGGTAATTGCTTGCAATTCTTACAAAAAAAAATATTAATGACTTTGTCATGCATAGTGAACACCAACTTTGATAGTCTCTCTTTGCTGATTTATTATTAATATGGGTCTGTCAAGGATGAACTTCATCAGTAAGTGACAGATGAGTAAGAGATGTGAAGTGCCACCATTACTGAAACTTTGTCTAGGAAAGTAGAATTCAGAGTGTGTTCAGAAAGATTTTAACTACTTTGATAAATGACTGAATCATGGTTTTATGGAGAATGTGAAGTGCCACCTTTATCGGCATATTGCCATTTCTTGACTGCCTGCATGTTTAATGAATACCGTCATCCGTCCGGAGGTAGTTTACGAGGATTGCATACAAAATTACTGAAGTTCAAAATTAGTTCTATTTGCTTGATTATTTCTGCAGTAATTTAATGGACATGTGGATTTGCTACCATTATCAATGTTTAATCAGACTCGAGACTTCACTGATTTTGTCAAGAAATTGGAATTTATAATTAATCCAATGAATTCAACTGTGGAAGTTCACCCATGTTCCAAAAAAATCAGAATCGAAACTTTGCTGCTTTCTTGCCTCAGAGAAATTGGTCTTCATACTTTGTTATAACAGATGAATGACACAGTCACATTGCTTGAAGGATGTTAATTTTTTATTATTTTGATGATATGTGAGACATTATCAAATATAATCCATTTTGATTCTTTGAGTAGGAATTAAATTATCAAATTATCGATCTGCTGAGGAAAAGATAACTTCAAGTCTCACAAACATAAATCTTGAAGCAAATTAAGTATAAAAAAGACATTAGGATGTGAAGTTCTAACTTTATAGAATTCTGTCAGCATCCTGTTTGTTAACACAGGAGCACTACTGTATCCTGCATAACTACCAAGATTTAAAAGGTCATCAATAAAATAATTCCGTATCTGGGACCTCTTCGCTCTTTGCTTCATTTGTTAGCATTCATGCTTAAATTAAAATATCAGTTCCTTCTTTAATACTGATGATTTATAATTTAATTTGTTCTTGAATAACTTAAGCAATGGAATATGTTTTTCATGCATCCATGTTAGCTTACTATAATCATCGTCCAATTTTGATACTTTAAGCAGTGAATATGGCAACGTTGCAAAAATGATTCATTATTCGCCGACATCCATGTTTGCCGGATTTTTATTCAAACTTGTAATTAGCTTAGGAGGGCAGCTTCCTAATAACAACCTTGATACATGACTGATACTTTCACTTTTTGAAGAACAGAGATGGGGAGGTGCTACCTTTATAAAAATTCAGTCTTCAATCTGATTTATCATTCAGAAACAAATTAAGAAAAAAAATTTATGTAGTAAGATGTGAGATGATGCATTTTTATAAAAATTCTGTCAGCATTCTGGTAGTTAGCACAGTATGATTCCCTCCTGCATGACTACCTAAATGAGAAGAGACATCATCAAAACAGTTTCAAATCCTTGATCATGATTTTAAGCTAAAAAGTAATTGCTTGCAATTCTTACGAAAAAATCAATCATCTTATCATGCATAGTGAGCAACAACTTTGATAGTGTCTGTCTTTGACGATTTATTACTGATATCGGTCTATCATGGATAACTTCGTCAGCAAGTGACGGACGGAGTAATTAAGAGATGTGAATTGCCACCATTACTGAATAGTTGGTTCAGAAATTAGAATTCAGAGTTTGTTCTGAAAGATTTATAACTACTTTGATATATGACTGAAACCATAGTTTAAAGGAAAGGTGTGAAGTGGCACCATTACTGAATCTTTGTTTTGGAAATTAGAATTTAAAGTTTGTTCAGAAAGATTTTTAACTACTTTGATAAATGACTAAATCATATATTTATGAAGAGATGTGAAGTGCCACCTTTATCGGCATATCGCTATTTCTTGACTACCTGCATGTTTATTGAAAATATTGTCATCTATCTATCTGGAGGTAGCTTAAGAGGATTGCATACAACATAACTACTTAGAAAAATGACAGGAAATTTGCACACGGAGAAAGAAGAGGTGTAAGGACTGCAATACTGCATAACTACCCTGAGAAGTGACTTCTTGGATTTTTGTTGTTTTGAATGATTGTTCTCATTATCAAAATGAGAAGAGAGAAATCCAGTCTCATCCCAAACAAAAAGAGAAGAGTTTGTTGGAGAATGTTTGATTGATGGGAAGTGGCATCAGAATGTTTGGTACTGCTGTGGCCTACCTTAAGAATCCACTTATCAATGGAACACTGATGAGCTTCTTGATTAAAAAAAAGCAGTAATGATTGGTGAAATGGTAACACAATTGAAAAAAACTTATCACTTGATCATCTCCATGATCAGTGTCCATAAATAGTTCCACTTGGTTCACTCTCCTTGCAAGCACTTCATTACTGAAGAACCAAAGCTATTAACTAGCTTTGCATCTTCATATCAAATTATAGAATTCTCTTGTATAAAGAATAGCATGCAGACTTCTTCTTCTTCTTCTTCGTCTTCTTCTTCTTCTTCTTCTTCTTCTTCTTCGTCTTCTCCAAACTCGGCAATTAAACGAGGACAGAAGAATGGCCAACTTCAGGCATTTAGGCAGACAGAGGTATAATTAACTGCACTTCTTAGTGTAAACCATGAAGTTGAGAGTTTGAGACTCATTTATCTTTTGTTTCAAATGATAAATATATATGATATATAGCAAAAAGGACAACTCAAAGAGAAAAAGTTGGGAGGATCTGTCTCTGAGGAGGCAAAGAATTCTAAACCGCAGGTGATCATATATATATATATATATATATACTTTGCTAATCATATTTTGTTTCTTTTATTCATATACTAAGACCAAAAACATATATGGAGAACAGAATTTACATAAACCTCCAGTTAAGGAACATACTAAAGCCATTGAACATTAAACTTCATTCTGAGCAAAGAGCAGCACGGCGTGCCGGTTTCAATGATCTGGTAAAATTCAGTACTTATTTATAGTTTGTCAAAGAATGAACTTTCACAAGTAACATGTAAGAGTGTTTCAGGTTGCAAGCAAGATAAAGTCTCTGGAGTTACTGAGAAGGTTTGAAGAGAAAATTCAAAAGGTTGTTGTTTGTCTTTCAATCTTTCAAACTTATCAATAAAGAATAAGAGTTCTTCCATTTTTTTACTGTTGTTACTGGTGCAGGTTATAGAAGAAGAGGACATCAAGAGTTTGAGAAAGGAAATGGTCCCAAAAGCTCAACTGATGCCTTTGTTTGACAGGCCATTCACTCCACAAAGGTAGTAAAAGCTCACTATAAGTACTAAAAACATCTGCTAATTATCTTATCCATTTAAACAGTAAAAAGTTCAGCAATGCCTTTCCTAATAAATTGGACTTCTAAGTTTATGATTTAGCTTTTGTTTTTTAAAACAAACAGTAAAAAGTTTTCATTGGAATCAATGGACAGATCAAACAGGCCTTTGACAGTGCCAAAAGAGCCAAGTTTTCTGAGAATGAACAAGAAATGCAGTATCAATGAGGACCCATACACAAGATGCACCAATATTTTACTGAGATTGTGAAGAAAACCAATCAAATCATGCAGGATTTGCACATGAAGGCATGCTTTTTCAGGAACTTATCATTTGTTCTACTTTTTTTAAATGTTTATCCCAATGTTTTTTGCAGTTTAATCCTTTTTGCTGCTGATGTGATAAGGATTAAGGACTAGCTCTCTGAGTTTTTTTTTTATTTTTTTTATTTTTTCTTATCTTTTTTCCATTGTCAAGGCAATGTGAATCAGTATCGTTTCTATATATACTTGTCTTTCAGTCATTTAAAGGAGCAAATCAAACTGCAGACAGTGTTGTCCGTGGTTTCTCTCTTTATTTATTTATTTATTTATTTATTTATTTTTATGAGTTACTGTTTAAACTGTGAAGAATTAACTTTTCTGATCAATTCTGAAACAAGGATTTAATTTAAGATCATCCAGATAATTAATTTTACAATTAAATAAATTAGTTAGATAGCAAATTTTTAGCTGAATGAAACAATCAATTAATTAACTATACGCCTTACAAATCTAAGATGCTGTTTACACATGTGTTTGATTGAATGGAATAAAAAAAGTTTGTTAATTTTTTTATTTTATTATTTTTTATAAGATGGGCAGACTACTATTATTATTATGCCCTCAATCATATATTGAGAAAAACTATTGACATCTCTATGATGTAATTTTTTTTAATTTTTCTACACTTATTATTATTATTATTATTATTATTATTATTATTATTAGTATTATTTACCTATATATATAACAAAAATAAAGATATCAATTAATCACCTAAAAATAGGTATCTGTCTTAAGCCAACCATTGGCCCAAAGTTTAGGTCTGCCAAAACTCTTTTAATTAATAAATGAGCGAAGTTTGAAATATAATAGCACGCTCAATTATTACACAACCAAAACCAAATTTTTAATTTTTTTAATTATAAAATTAGATATCCAACCCATAATAGTAACGACCCAATTGCAAGCTCTACCAATTGAGATCCAAACAAAAAAAATATATATATTACAGGATATTAATAAATATTAAAACTTAAAAGCTATTGTCACTCAGAACTTCAAAACTTCCTAACTGTAAAATGGTTGCATATATTTTTTATATAAAAAAATGGGATAAATCACATCCATTAAAAGAAAACAAGTACAACAAGAGCATCAAACACGGATGCCAAATAAGTCATCCTACCAAGTACCAAGGGTGGGGGAAAACACAGAACACAAACAGAGAGTAAATAAAAAGTAACAAGGCCCACTGGAGGGAAAGAACCCCTCTTACGAGCCCATAAAAACTACAACAAAGCTACTCCTCTCCCTGGGTTGTATCTAAACCAGCCTGGGCACCCTGCTCCAAGGCTTGTGATAAGAAAAAATCAAGGCTCCTCTTTAGCATCCCTCTCGACTCCTCTAGTTTTGCTTTCTTCGACTAGAGCTTCTGGAGCTGCATAACATACATTGGTTTATTTTTCATATATTAAAATTTTGAGTTAAAACAAAAAAAATTACAAATTATTTCTAAAAAAATTCACATATTAGCTAGTAAATTACATTAAAATAACAAAAATGTGTAAAAGCTAATGTATAACCAAACAATGAAATAATCTATCAATGAGTATGTTTTTTTTTTCCAAATAAATGAATGAATCATATTTCATTAAAAATAAAAAGCCCTGGAAGAACCAGAAACTATCAGTAACTATTTTCTTTCTTTTATATGTAACAAAATCAGTAATTTCTTGTCGAATTTTTTTTACCTAATTTACAGTTCAAACCAAGTCGGTGAAAAGCAAATAAAATTAAAAAAGATCAAAAAAAAAAAAAAGCAAAATGTAAATCACGGGTAAATTTTTCATGTGGTCACTATGTTATGGCTCATTGTGTTTCAATTTGTTTTTTTTTTTGTCATTAGATATTAATTTGTTTTCATCAATTAGTCACTTGGGATTTTCTGGCCAAATTTAGATGACGTGGAGTCAGAAATGCCACGTCACTATTTTTTTAAGAGAGTTGAGTCAACATCCTCTTTTCAACTGGGATGAGAGAAAATATAAAAAAAGTGACGCAAGATTTTCTACCGTCATGTCATCCGAATTTGCTAAAAAAATCCCAAGCTGATTAAACCTAGAAAAATAAATTAATATCTAATAATATTAAATCGAAAACACGATGACTAAAAATGAAATCAGCCCATAACATAATGACAATACTGAAAAAAATTTACCCGATAAATCACACATGAAAATGGATGGAAAGTAAATATAATTGAAAGGAGGGGGCCTTACGTAAATTATCGCTCCGAAAGGAAAAAAGCAAATAAAAACTTTTTTAGGGTTGAAAAGTAATTTTCTTTTTGAGAAGAGAGGGATTGATGAGAAATTAATTTCGATTTTCTTAGTGGGTGATGAGTAAAAAAGCCAAACAGCTTTTAAAAACCACACTCCAATGGTCAAAACCACTCAAGAACTACCGCCGAAGAGAGACAAACAGAAGGGCTTCGTCTCTCCACCGCCGAGGTTATCTCTATCTCTCGCTTCTCCTTCTTCTCCTTCTCCTCATCTTCGTCTCTCTCTCTCTCTCTCTCTCTCTCGCTCGTGTATAGATTCAGGGGAAGAGTAGTTTGAGGACCTCTTTTGTGGCCTTTGGCGGCCATGGCATCTGAGGCATCGAGATCGGGGGCCTCGGCGGACTCCTACATCGGCAGCCTCATCAGCTTGACCTCCAAGAGCGAGATCAGGTATGAGGGCGTCCTCTACAACATCAACACCGCAGAGTCTAGCATCGGCCTCTGCAACGGTGATTATTCTTCCCTTGTTCCCTTTCTTCTTTCTCGATTTGTTCACTTTTATGAGTAGGGGTTTTCATTTGTTCTTGTTTAATGGTTTTTGAGTGTCGGAGTTTTGGCTCTTTGAGTCGTTCTGGAGCAAATAAATTATGGAGAGATGCTAGTTTAGGGTTCACGAATGCGGCTCTGGAGATTTGGGAGGGTTTCCCTTCTGTTTTTGTTGTTGTATTCTGCTCCCCGTGTGATCTATGTTCTTTGTGGAATGTTTTTGTTTTTGTTTTTTTTTTTTTTTGCGAAACTGCTAGCTTGTCCTGAGTTGGGTGTTGCTTTTAGTTGTGGAGAACTCAGAAAGTTGATGCCTTTTTAGGTATTTAACACCATGACGCCCTCAATACTATAGATGTACTTATGTGAGCTATGTAGTGTATGGGGGAATTGTTTATTTATAATTTTAGGTCAACTCTACTGTGTTTAATTTAAATTCTCTGTCAGACTGATGGCACAGTGATATATGTTTGCTTTTTGAGGTGTAGATATTTGGTTTGAATGAATATGCTGTTCGTTATTCATATTTGTGGTTTGCATTTCTGCATCTAGCTTTGACTAATGCTTGCTGCCTTCATTATGGTTTTGAAGCTTCAGTGATGGGGCATACCTATAAAAGCATGCGTTTGTGATAATTTGTTGCATTTGAAATGATACTAGAGCCTTTCCGTTTGTGATAATTTTTCACCTTGTTGCATTTGGTATGGCTTTATTGTGATACTGCTTACATTTAAAAACAAATTTATGTAATCTTGTTGCAATTGAAGATGGTGCTTGGGCCTTATTATTGTCTTCTCTTGTTCCTTGTACATGCCAATTGAAGTGACATTCCATGTATATTTTACTTGATCATTCTTTAAATAGGAAAATTGCTTTTCCTTTAGGATTTGCTTTAATCATGGAAATGTATTGGAAGAATTCTCTATATTCTTTTCATGAGGAATTTGTGCTTTTCTGTCAGTAAGATGGCATTCATATATGTGTTTTCGTTCTCTTGTTATTGGTTAATTCACTTTGACAAGAGCAACTGTGAGAAGAAAAAACTGTGTATTGCCCTTGTCAAAAATCATTAGTTTTCTCTTACTCATCCCTTTTCTACTATATGACTGATTTCTTACTTTTGTAAGCATATATTGATTTGTTAACATCTAAAGGTAATTAGGCATATTTTATTGTCTATTGCAGTTTTAGTGTTACCTTGATTCTTTCTTCAACATGCTCCACATGCTATTAATAGTTGAGTATATAAGGCTCGTTCAGTTGTGTTCTTTTCAAATGCCAATTTTAGCTTCATATCATATCAACGTTTTGGAGAAACAAAAATGCTGTGCTATATTATTGGATTTATTTATTTATTTTCTGTGTATGGTTCTCAGAATATGAATACAATATTTGTTATTCAGTTGGTGCCTGAATCTCATTTTTCTTTTTGTAGGTTGATCACGAACTGTGATAACTATGTTGCTAATTATGTTCAAATATATAATTATCCTATCAGTTGAAATAATGCATCATTAGTTAATGTGAAATGGCCTTCAGTATGAACAAATTGGTTAAATGAAATAGGGTAATGGTTTTCACAGTTAAGTTGTACATTGATTTTTGACTGACCGGCTTTGCCTGTGATTGAACCAATTCTGTTTGGATGGAATTTTAAGACCATGATTTATATCTTGTTGAGTGTGTAAAGCGGATCATATGCTCGACCAGCTTGGTGTGTTGATCCTAAAAAGAGCTTTGCAATCCAAATATATATTCTCCTCAGGCAGTTGGAAGTAAATCTTGTTTTATTGTTACATTTTACCAAAACAATTTGTGCTTTTATTCCAACTTGTTAACTTCGTTTTGGCAGTTCGATCTTTTGGAACTGAAGGACGAAAGAAGGATGGGCCTCAAATTCCTGCCAGTGATAAGATCTATGAATATATACTCTTTCGTGGAAGTGATATCAAGGTATGTAAGAGGTGATGTTGAGGCATATAAAAGTAAAAAAATCATATTCTACATAATGCATTCAGACATCCAATATGCTACCAGTTTCTAACTGTGCTATTTTGATATTTGAAAGGAGGGGCAATTAAAAGTTATTGAGCTAACTATGATTTCAGGTTACATTCAACTGGGATGTTAGATTTTTCCAATTTTACTTTAGTAATTTGAGTTGCATTGGCATCAAAATATTTCGGGATTAAATAAATGAATTTTTATAACTAAAACTAATGTGGCACACATGTTTCTGTTGACTATATGAATGATATGAAGACTTTTGACATACAATAAAGTTGATCATTGCAGTTTTGAAAGTTGGTTATTCTCGTTGTGAAACCATTATGAAAATTATTGTTTGGATTCTTTTAATTGAATAAGTTGTTCCCAATTATGCTGATTACTTAAGACCCTGAAAACATATAACACGACCCAAATAAGCCTCACTCACAGGTATCTGGGCAATTCTTCCTGTTGCTTTGACAGAACATGCATTTCTTGGTGGCAATGTCATACATGTATGGAAAATGGTTTTACCTTTCCAGCATTTATTTGCAGAGTTTCAATTTTTTGTGAATTTCATATATGATGATCCATTCCTGCTTAAGCATTAACCTTTTAAGCTTTCTTCCCCCTTTTTTGTGTTCAGGATTTACAGGTAAAATCATCACCAACTCCTCAACCTGCTCCCATTCACAGTGATCCCGCGATCATTCAGGTAAAGTATGAGACTAATTGACCTTGAGCTTATCGCAAAGCATGCACCTAATCTTTTGATTCCCTGCAGTCACAATATTCTCATCTTGCGCCTGCACCGGCACCTGCACTGGCCCCTGCTCTTGCGCCTGCTGCCTGCACTTGCACCTGCACCGGCCCCTGCTCTGGCTCCTGCTCCTGCACCAGCACCAGCACCTAGCACCTGCACCAGCACCTGCACCTGCACCTGCAGCTACAGCTACTAGCTTGCCTTCTTTTGGCAGTGTGACTGCATCAGATAGCTTGAATACAGCTCAGTTAGGATTAGCAAGGCCAACATTTCAGGGAGCCATGCCGTCATATCAGCCTGGGGGGAGTCTAGCATCATGGGGCTCAACGCCTCCTCTGGCAACAAATGGGTCTGGACTCACAATGCCAACAATGTATTGGCAAGGTTATTACACCTCATCAGGTGTTATGCCTCATTTGCAGCCACCATCTGTGCTCCGGCCATCAGGATTGCCAGTTCCTCCTATGCAACAGTCGATGCAGTATCCTGCTATGAATACTTTAATACCATCTGCATCAACAAATTTAACTGAGTACGCATCACCACTATTACCACCTGTTAGCAGTGGCCCAAATGTGGCCGCTAATTTGCCGTCATCAGCTTCAAGCCAAGCTAGTGTATTAGCTTCGAGTCCATCTAATATGTTAGCCACCAACCAAGCTAGTGTTTTGGTTCCCAACCATGCTAGTGTATTAGTGCCCTCTCAAGCTAGTGTCTTAGCACCTGTCCAAGCTAATGCATCACCCCCCAACCAAGTTGGTGTATTAGGCCCAATCCAAGTGAGTATTCCCACCCAAGCTAGTGTATTAGCCCCAATTCAAGCTAATAACCCCACCCAAGCTAGTGTATTAGTTCCAGAAAAATTATCAATTATGCTTCCAAATAAACCTCCTGCACTCACTCTTGCTCCTAATATGCCACCTCTTCCTCCGTTGACTTCTAGTGTTGAGTCAATTTCTAATGTGTCCCAGACTTTGCCATCATTAGTTGGCAGCAAGCCCCGACCTATTCATAGTACAAGCATCCCCAATCAAACTACATCTCAGTCTATGGCCTCCACTATCAGTTCATCCATTTCAAGCCAAGTGGCTTCAGTGCCAGTGGTAAATCCTGGTCAGCTGTTGCAGCCTCTTTCTTCTTCACTTCCCTTATCTCAGCCACCACTGATTGCTCATAAGGAAGCAGCAATTAAACCATCTGAAGCAAAGGTTAAAATACCACTGCCTGAGCTGGCTCCTGTAGAAGTGAAGGAGCCAATACTTCCATTGCCTACGTCAATTGATAGAAAGGTATGGTCGTAATTGCCTTTATTTTAGTTGTGATAGATTGTTTGGATTAAGAACATTCAACTCTATATTGGAGTATCTATTTAGAATTAAACTTGAATCATATGCTTGCATTTGTATCATGGGTTTTTTTTTGTTTGTCTCACTCAAAAGGCATGAGCATATGACTGAACACCATTTGTGCGTGTGGCATCTTTTGAAATTGCGTTCACATCCTCTAGTATGATCATATTGCTTTGTAGAACTGATGCGTAAGACCTTTTTGAGTTTTGCATGTGGGCGACCTTGAGGAAAATGGTTATTTGTTTTCGGTCCACAAGATTGTTTAGCATTGGCCAAAGAATATGTTATTATTGATGAAGGGTAATGCAAATCTAATGATAATTATAAGGATAATATTGAAATTGTTTCTTTGAAGGAAGTGAAACAAGTCATGCATGATTGTCTAAATTACGGGCTTCATTCTTCTCCTCTTGAGTAATTAAACCAGCAGTTGTTAGGCAATATATAGGCGCCCGAATGGCAGGCTTATGTCTTGCTAATTTAAGGTTTTCAACATCTTCTCTTATGGCCACTTAACACTTGTTTACAGCTGTATGCTTCCATATACCCTTTAGTTATCTTGATGCGACTCTGCTGAATTGCCACTTTAGATGGCTCGTTACTGTTACCTTCTATACTCAAGCTTCAACTTTTGATTTCACTGTGTTCGCTTTGTTTAATTAACGTTGCTCACTCTATGGCTTGGTCATAGTTGCATGTGTGCTAATCTGGCACTTAGTGTTTATAGGCTCACTGCAGTGCAGTCACATGCATGTGCCTGTTCTGCAGCCATCAACATTATTATTGTCTAGTATCCAACATCTAAATGTGCTTTTGTGGCAAGGTTTGTAAATTGTGCTGAAATTGCAGATGTTTATGAACTTTCATTATTAGCCAATAGTCTATTCATGTATCTATCCACATCGATGCTACAGAAACATGGATATAAGTGTGATGCATCCAACTTACCCGAAGAATCTGACACACAAATTATGTGGATAGGCCAGATGTATATGTCCGGATTCGTAGATATGCATACCGATAAATGTATAAATTATTTTAGTGGAATAGGACAATTCATATCAGACAAATGCAGGTTTGAATCTTGCAAGCAAATTAATTTTGGATAAGATGTTAGCAAATATGTCAATACACAAATTTTCCCGTTATACTCACATAGTAATTGTAGAAAGTAGGAACCAATTTTCTTATTGATAGATGGAGGCAAGGGCAAGGGTCTCTTTGGATAGGGAGAGACCCAAGTCAAAACTAGGAACAAATCATCCATATATAGCAATAAGCAAGAAAAAGTAGAAAAATCTAAATAAGAACATATAGTTGTTTATTAATTTCCTATTGGTTTTTAACACTTTCCCTCAAGCTGGAGCATGCATGCCCATCTTGCTTAGCTTGTTGTAACACCAATCAAAGAGTGGATGTGGGAGTGGCTTGGTTTGATCTTTAGAGCTAACACTGACGGTGTGTAAGAGACTGCACTGAATAAGATGACATGTATATTGACAGTCCATCTCAACATGTTTTTTGCGCTCATGAAACATAGGATTGTTTGCTATGTATGTGGTTGTTCGATTATCATATCTGAGCTCCATAGTCTTAGGCATAGTAATATGCAAATTTGCCAGTAGTAATCGTACCCACATCAATTCTGTTGGCGCTTGTGCCATGGCCCTATACTCGCTTTCAATCCTAGAGCAAGAGACAACTGCCTATTTCTTGCTCCATGTGATAAGGTTGCTTGCTAGATAGGTATAGAACCTAGTAGTGGATTTTTTTGTCAAAAAGAGAGCTCGTATAGTCAGCATCTGCATAAGCAACTAGATCAATAACACTATCTTTAGAAAACAATAATCCTTTCCCGGATAAGGGCTTAATGTACCAAAGAGCCATCGTAGCAGAGTCTAAATGAGTATGAGTAGGTTTGTCCATGAACTAGCTTAGTTTCTCCACTGCAAGGGAAATATCTAACGCGTAATAGTTAGTTACAATAGTGTACCATTGTGTATCAACCTCCTTGCCCTTGCAATCATATATATGCGTCTTAGGGTTCATTGGAATATTTGTTGGTTTGGATCCCAACATCTTGGTCTCCCTCAGAAGATTTGTTTCATATTTCCTCTGAGAGAGAACAATTCCCCTTTTGTTATGGGCAACGTTAATTTTCAGAAAGTATTGCAGTGGATTAAGATCTTTGATCATAAACTGCTTAGCTAAGGCTATCTTCACATTAGCAATGCTTTGGGTATCATCACCGGTCAACATGATGTTATCAACGTAGACTAGCATGGCAACAAGTCTTCTCCATGTTTGTTTAACAAGCAAGGAATGGTCTGACGTGGGCCTTGAGAATCCCAAGTTCTCAAGAACTTAGAACAATTTCTGAAACCATGCGTGTAGGCTTTGTTTTAGTCCATAAATGGCCTCCTTCAATAGGCACATTTTTTGACATTCCCCTTGAATCTCAAAGTCAGCGGTTGCTGCATGTAAACTACCTCCTGCAAGTTGATATAGAGAAATGCATTCTTGACATCAAGTTAATGAAGAGGCCAATCAAACTGAATTGCAATCGCAACTAGACTCCGCACAATAGATAGTCGTGCAACGGGGGAGGTGTCAAACAAATCAACACCATAAGTTTTAGTAAATCTTTTTACCACTAGCCGGTCCTTGTAGCGAGCCACAGAACCATCTGGATTATGCTCAATGACAAACACCCATCTGGCATCAACAACTTTGCACTTTGGAGGTTGTTCAACAAGCTCCAAGGTACCATGAGAAATTAGAGCTTTCATCTCTTTCTCCATAACCTCTCGCCAATGAGGATCAAAGACGGCCTGATTATGGGAGGTCAGAACCTGTAACGCAGAGAGGGCTTCCGCAAACTTCTTATACAGTCTCTAAGATGAGGGAAAACCACTGCCTTTGATATAGGATGCATAGTAATGTTCGGCACATCTTTCTGAGAGCAATTGGCAAGTCAAGCATGGGATTTGTCTCACTGCTATTGATATCGTCACATGTATAACTTGTTGTATTCTCAAAAATAGTGGTATTAGTCTGTATATTATCTAGTTGAGAACTTACCTCCGAGGTTGATGACGGTGTAGGCTCAGAAGGGGGAGACTGACATTAATAGGTGATCCCGAAATGATTATGTTCTAATTCTGAGACTGGGAAATCCTCTAGGATGACAGATGGTACAGGTATAGGAGTTGGAGGTGGAGAAAGGAACCAACAGTGAAGAAAAAGGTTTGGACTCAAAGAAAGAAACATCAGCGTTGATGTAGTGACGTCGTGCCTTACAATCATATCACCGGTATCCTTTTTTATTCCTAGCATACACCGAGAATGCACATTTGCAGCGTGTGGTGCTAACTTATCCTTACCTGAACCTAGGAGGTGAATGAACACACCCAAAAATCAATGGAGGAAGAGCAAAGAGATGACCTTTAGAGTAGAGATTCTCCAAAGGTATCTACTCGTTCATAGGTGTAGATGATAAGGTGGCTATAAGAATAGCATCCCTCTAATAGATAAAGTAATATTGTTGCGAATCAAAAGGGTTGTAGAAACTTAAAGAATGTGATGATGTTTTCACTCAGCTAACCCATTTTGTTATGAGGTGTGAGCATCAGAAGTTTTATGTACAATTCCAAGGGATCTGAAAAAGTAAGCAATGCTATAGACAAGAATTCGCGTGCATTGGCAGACCGAATAATTTTGATAACTGTTCCAAATTGATTATTTATTTCATTAATGAAATTTACAAGGATAAAGTTGACGTCAGACTTATTCTTCAAAAGAAATACTCAGGAAAGATGAGAATAATTATTTACCACAACTACATAATACCTATGTTTGTCTATTCGAATACCAACTAGGACACCATATATCAGCATGAACTAGATTAAACACGAATATAGATTGTGGATGATCAAAAGACGAAAATGTACTTCTATGATGCTTTCCAAGTTGGCAAGTCTTGCATTCCAACTTGGTTGTTGGTGGAAATTGGGGGAAAACACAATGAAGCTTGTTCAATGATGGATGACTCAAACATTGGTGCCAAAGAACTCTTGATGAAGTTAAGATTCAAGACTGTGAGCAGAAAGAACAAAAGTAGCTATTGCTGACTACGCAAGGTGGTAGATTCCTCTTCTCCACAGCTGCCACTAATTGTTTTCTCTGTCAAGATATCTTGGAAGGTAAGACACGAGATCAAAAATAACATGACAATTCAGCTTCTTGTAAGTCTAACTTATAGATAATAAGCTAATAGAAAATCTGGAACAAATAACACGTCTATTAACCTTATATTAGGGCCCAAAGTGACCTCCCCTTTGCCCACAATAGGGACCTGTCTCCCATCTGCCATTTGTACAGACCTACCATTTGTACAGACCTACCAGTTCGAACAGTGTTGAGCTTCATAAAGGTTGTCTTGTCACCATAAAGGTGTTTTGAGGCACCAGAATCTACCAACCAATCGGATTCATGCACCAGTTTAACAGAGCACCCAAAAGTACATGAGTCTACTGAGGAGGTCACAGCCGCAACAACTGTAGTGTCCGGTGGTCCAGAAGGAGATGCTGGAGATAACTAGGATGCTTGAGCAGATCATCAAAGTCCCCTTGGGGAATAGCAACCAATTCCCCCACTAAGGTGACCGTACGTGCAGATGCCCATCTCCTATACTTAGACAGGCTCTGGTTCTCAAAATGTCCCATCTTATTGCAATATAGGCACTGTATTTTTCCTCAACTAAACCCATTCTTACCTTGCCCACGTCCTTTGCTCAGACTCGGAGCACTACGCTCTCCATGCCAGTGGAGGTAATCAAGGTTGAAGTTTGTCTTCTAAGATGCGGGAGTTAAAGGAACAACAATATAGCTTAGTTTGCTATATGCATCTTCTAATGTGGGCAGGGTAGACCTAGTAATTATCTAGTCACGAGCGGTGGCATACATGGGATTGACTCCAGCGAGAAACAAGAGAACCCCAGTCTCTTTTATATCGGTCATATGAGTTTCACAGGTGCAGGCAGGCCGTCAAGCATTGTATTTCTCAATCAATCCCTTCAACCAAGAATAGTATTGTGATAGAGGTTTATTTCCTTGCTTCAGATCCATCATCTTGTAATAGGTCTAGAAGATGAGATTGGAGTTCTTCTCATGGGATTAAGTTCCCTCCAGACAATCCCACATTTCTTTGGCCGTTTTGTTGTATATGATTTCGTCAACGATGTGGGGGACAATGTTGTTCATGATCTAAACACATATCATACCGTTGTTCATGATCTAGGACTAATACCATGTAAAAAGTAGGAACCAATTTTCTTATTGATGGAGGGAGGCAAGGGTCTCTTTGTATAGGAATAGACCCAAGCCAAAACTAGGAATAAATCAACTATACATAACAATAAGCAAGAAAGAAAAAAGAATGAGAAGGAAAGTCTAAATAAAGACATATAGTTGTCTCTTATTGGTTTCCAACAGTAATGGGGTAAATCAAGAGTATCCCCCTAAGCATTGATTTGTTTGAGCAAACTCCTATTTTCTCTCCCGTATAATGGTTTTGGCATTGAATTTTGGAATAAAGTATGTCTAAATTTTTGTTTATAGCATTGCTGTGTATTGCACATGGAGTTGCTTATATGTAAGCTATCTATGGGCCGTGGCATTAATTCTCCAAGTCGTCTGTCTGTAACTGCTCTTGCAGTATATTTTTCATCCTTTTCCCCCTCACTCTCTTAATCAATCATGCTTAATGTTTAGATGTGTTCTTTCAACTTCATCCCTCATTGAGATGGAAACAGTGCCAGATTTCTCAAAAGGAGCAATATGGATTTTTCTGAACCTTCCTCCTTTACAATTTTTGTTGCTGGTAGTTGCGTCTTTTGTTGCTTCTGATGAATTTTTGTGAATTTGTATGCAGCTTATTAGTCTTGTAGTATGAGGCATTTATTTTTGTTAATGATTTGTTTTACTGGAGCATATTGCTGCTGATGACATTGACACTTGCTCTTTTTTCTAGACAAATGGAAGTGCCTTTTACAGCCATCAGAATAACAGAGGTCGTGGGAGAGGAAGAGGAAATGGGGTATTGCTTTTCTTTCCTTCATATTTCTTGATATATGGCATGTATATTTGTTGAAAGAGCTCAGTTAAGAGCACACTGGTCATTTTATCAAATCTTTCTAGATAATGATATCAGAAATTCACACACAATAATATGGATCTATATTTGAGTTCCATTAAATTGGAATTTGTCAATGGTCTTGCAGTATCAGCGGCCGATTACAAAATTCACTGAAGATTTTGATTTCACTGCAATGAATGAAAAATTCAAAAAGGATGAGGTATGGGGTCATCTTGGTAAAAATAAAGGCTTGTCAAGAGACACAGAAGATGCGAAGGATGAAGTTGCTGATGAGGAAGAAGGTGCTGAAGCTGAAGGGAATGACAAAAAGGTTTAGACCAACTTCTCATTTCATTGCTTTGTGCTACTTAAATGTTTGTTCCGCAAGCACTGTTTAATATCCTTGAAAGGCTAACTAGCTTGTGTTGTCCTTCTGAAGCCTGTTTATGTGAAGGATGATTTCTTTGATTCACTCTCATCCAACACACTGGATCCTGGGTCAAAGAATGGAAGGATGAAGTTCTCTGAGCAGATGAAAATAGATACAGAGGTAGGTAAATCTCTCTTCTTGTTTGGATTTCATCGTAAATAACAAGTTGCGCCCTATGTATGCAGACATTTGGTGATTTTCCAAGGCACCGGCCAAACCGCGGTGGTGGTCGAGGTCCTCGTGGTGGACGCACACGGGGTTCATTCTATGGTAGAGGGTATGGTTATGCAGGAAGGGGCCGCGGTCAAGCTGCTCCGAGCTGGGCATCCTAGAAAAATTCCTGCTGACAATAGATAAGCATAATCTAGTTATATGTAGGAGACTGACACGGCTGTGAACTCATGTTGCTGGAAATAAGAGGAATCCAGTGAAGACTGGGACGAACTTCATCTGTGTGGAAATAATTCCATCTGGCTTGTCTGCTAAAAAGAAAGACTTTGTTAAATGGAGGGTCTCTTAAGTATGTCATACTTGCATATGTAGCAGTGTTGAGCATCATATATATGCCTGCTTTTAAGCTTCAACTTTTTTGTGCTTATTATGGGAAAAAAAGAAAAAAAAGAAAAGCAGTTGAGGCTTGGCTTATATGGGAGTATTCAAGCTAAATATAGAACATGCATCAGTTTTCTTAAATGAAGTAAAGGAGCATAGATGATTCCATAAAGATTAGTTATCAACTTGGGGTTTTTCAGATGTTTATTGATGTTATCTTTTGGAATTTGAAACTGAAATCATTAAAAATAAACAACAATATGAATGAGAAGTGCTGATGTAGGTTTTTCTGTTAAAATAATCATGCATGTCATCAAAATGAAATAAAAATAAAAATAAGCATGCATAAGCTCTCATTGATTAAATCATTGGAAAATTCATGTGATATGTAAAAATAAGCAAAAATCAAATTATATATATATATATATATATATGAAGTAAAAACAGAAGTTTGTTGATGGTCCTGAGTCAATTGACATCGGGTCCTTTATGTAGGGTTTTTGTCTTGGGTAGAGTGTGGCTTCCCGAGTTCGATCCTTGCCCAACTCAAGATGAGGGCATTGTGGCGTAGAGTATGGCTCCCATGTGCCGCCCTTTGATTAGACGTTTGTCACCCTCCCCACGTGCCGCCCCTTGATTAGACGCTTGTCACCCTAAAAAGTCTTTAATCAGCAAGAACTGAGAAGAAAGTTGAACATCAATTTGTATTACTGTGATTGATGCTGATCCTTTTAACGCCATTCCCATTCAACTCTTATCTGATTTAAACCAAACCCATCTATATTATTAATAAATATAGAACTTTAGCAAATATAATAATAATTTTATTATCAGTCAGGCTGTCAGCTATACAAAAGAAGAGGAAGAGGGATCTTTGAATAAATGTGAGGAAGGGAGGACCTTTACGAATAAAAGTTTAATGTAATGGGAGGTATTTTCGGAAATAAAGTTGAAACAAAGGGTGTTATATGAAAAAAATCCTTTATTTAGATATATATTTTTTATTGGGTTTCATTTTCGTCTCACCTACTCCAAGGATCCCGATCGGGAAGCATGGCGGCTCCGATGGTCCACTTCCCCATCGTCCTCGTTATCCGGCTACTCGGCGTCGCCGCCGCTGCCACGGTGCTCACCTGGGCTCTTCATTTCCGCGGGGGCATGTCCCTCATCTCCGAGAACAAGGATCTCATCTTCAATGTAAACTCTCTCTCTCTCTCTCTCTCTCTCTCTCTCTCTCTCTCGTATAGGATGCAATGCTGATTTGATCCTGTTCCTATTTGTTCTTTTTTTTGGTTAAATTTCTTGTATTTGTGGTTAAATGGACTTGCTCGCTCAAATTCTCTCCTTTTGTGCGAAAAAATTTACAGCATGAGATTATTAGTGTAGATGAATCCTCTATTGCTAATTGTGAGTGTTTTAGTGATTGCTGGATCTTTTAGTGTCTTAATTTTCAATTTTGGAGCCTCATCAATCTAATTTTTGCTTGATAATAGTGTATATGGTGAAGGTCAACATTTGTGGTTTTCACTGTCGGATAATTATCTAAAAGATTAACATGTTGCAAGTTTTGTAATTGTTCATTAGATAACATGTTTTAGTGAACTAATTATGCATTTGAGCTTTCAATCATTCATAGAGTTCTCTCTGGACTTTCCATATTACCTAACCAATAACCGGTTTCACAATAAACTATAAACATCCATAGAGTTCTCTGTGTCTGATTTTTTAGGTAGTTGAAAGTTTGATTCATCTATCCATCTTTCTATATCTTTTCTGTTGTTCTGTTTGAGTTGGCTAATGTTAATTAGAAATGTGCCTTTTATAATGTTTGTCTTTAGCTTCTTGTCTGAAAAGGAAAAATCATCCTTAATTCATGGCATTGTCTGATGTCAAGTAGTAATGCCCCATATGTGATGCTTGCTTATTGCATGTTGCATGAAAGGGAAAATTCATCCTTAATAAATAAGATAGGATAAGATTTTATGATAAATTGGTTAACCAAGTCTGAAATAAATGAATATGTATTGAAGAAATGGAAATTTTAGGATGTTGCGTTCAGTTTTAACATTTTTTATTTCATTTTATTGGGATCTGTTTTCTACCTATATTATGACTGACTGGGATAGTGGTTTGCTACATGTATGATATATGCTTCTTTATGTTTGCCTTTGTGATGCGGGTGAAATGTATCACCATCGATTGATTGGCATAGATACCCACCTGACAGTGTAAATTTGAAAATTTAATGTTGTGTATTTTAAGAATACTTTTTCTCTTAACTTATTTACAATGCATCTTTGTAGGTTCATCCTGTACTAATGGTGATTGGATTCATCTTATTGAATGGCGAAGGTAAAGTGGTTTAATTCTTATGCATTTTTTCAGCTAGTTGTGACATTCATTATGAAGCAGGACAATGGCAGTAAAATCATGTTCCTTTCAAATGGTGGTTTTTTGGGATGATTTTGTGAACTTGACTACCCCAAGTAAACCATTTTACTTTTAGATTTCTAAACCAATCTCAGCTTTTTCTTCTCATGCTAAGTAATATCAGTTCTTACATTTTGAATATCACTGACAAAAGGTTCCCTTTGAAAGTACAACATAAATCATAGTTAATGGCTAGAGGCGCAGGATTCTTTCATCATTTTTCACTTCTTGTTGAACTTGATATGGTGGTAATCTTTATGCATTTGAAATATCTTTAATCAAATCAGACTGGTGAATTTTAGGAGAATCATCTTCATTTAACAAATTTTTATCCAAAACAAGCGGAGACCATTCCTTTCACGGAACTGAGAATCAGTAATACTATTTATGGGGATGAGAAGAAATGATATAATGAACTTATTGTGAGAGGAAAGTCAAAATGCATGTTCATGTTTTCCTTTACATTGTACATTTAGTTTGGGTATTTAAATTTGCAAGAAAAATCGAAAGTTTCCTCTCAATAGGAGAGATGGATGAATGTATACATTGAGTTACTTCTTTATTGTATATGCAACAATAAAGTCTTGGCATCAGTCTTACTAAATTATTTGTTTATTTTTGTGCTTAATCATTGACATGTGTAACCACAGGCATATTGGCCTACAAGACTATTGGAGGAACAAAGAATTTCAAGAAGGCAGTGCACCTTGCTGTTCAATTCCTTGCCTTCTTTTTGGGTCTTATTGGCATATGGGCAGCTTTGAAGTTCCACAACGAAAAGGGCATTGACAATTTCTACAGCCTGCATTCATGGTTGGGCCTAGCATGTCTCTTCTTGTTCGGCATTCAGGTGTTCCCCAAGTTGCAATATTTTGTTCAATCATTCTTTTAACCAAACATATCTACTTTCTCTGCATTGCCCCGTCTGAAGCTTTGGTACATCTGTTCACAGTGGGGCGCTGGATTTGCAACCTTCTGGTACCCTGGTGGCTCGAGAAATAGCCGAGCTTTCCTACTTCCATGGCATGTTTTTCTTGGGATATACATCTACATCCTTGCTGTTGCCACTGCAGTTACCGGCATATTGGAAAAGGCCACTTTCCTCCAAAGCAGCAGTATAATTTCCCGCTACTCAACCGAAGCTTTTCTATTGAACTCCCTGGGCTTGTTACTTGTATTTTTGGCTGGTTTCGTTGTACTCGCTGTGGTCACTCCTGCTTCTATCAAAGGTGATGCTCATAAAACTGGCGCAGAGTAGAATTTAGTTGATTAGTTCTTGATTTTCTTTTCTTACAGGGGACATTATTGATTCATATTGAGTGCGAGTTCTTTGTAAAAACCATCAGTGTTGCCTTCATAACTCAAGATTGTGGACTCATACATGTGAAATGAAGTAATATTCACAAAAATAAACTGCAGAAAAGTGATGATTTGCTGGATTTATGAACTTCTTGTTTTGGATAATAGATTGAAGGCAGTTATGAATGAAACTGTAAACCCTAACTTTTCCTTATTTGAGTTTGTTATTGTACAGACATGATCATTTTTTACTTACTGCAAGGTTATTTTGATGATGATTTAGGTAGAGAATTTCAGATGATCAAATTCTGGTGAAAGAGAGAGAGAGTAGATAATTTATCATAACAAAGGCTAACAGGTAGGTAGCCACATTGATTAGGGATTTTGGTTGGTGCAACTGCTGAAATCATGATATCGACTTTTACAATACTCTAATTTCAAGGACTAAATTGATTGTGTTTTTCGGTGGTGTTATCATTAACTCTCATGCTACTCAAATTTCATCATGTATCTTTTTATTTTTCTATGAAAAGAGTGATCTTATTATCCTTTTGATATGATCATGTTATTGCACATTGGTTCAAGTACTAATGACAACTTTTATTGATATAATTAAATTTAACTTTTGGTTCTAAATGTTTTTTTTATTAAAAACCAAATAAGGTATAATTGATTTGTTCCTTCTAATGGGAGCATCTTTATAAGTTCTGCTCAATTTCCAAACTTCATGTTATTACTCATAAAACCTTTTGGTTAGAGTATATCCTAAGTAATCCTACATTATATATATATATATATTGTGTGTGTTTTTATAGTCACTAATACACCTGAAGTTCCAATGTTCACTCTTATGATACTCATGGTAGCACCAAAATCAAGAAAATGATCAAGTTTTTTTTGGAATTATTACTAAAATTCAAATACTATTTTTCATAATAATTCAGTTTACAAAAAAAAGAAAAGAAACATAACCATCATCCTCTCTTTTGAACTTGAAATACTGTATTAAATACCAAGTACAATCCAAACTTCACTGGAACTCCAAAAAGACTACAATCCTTAACTAACCAAACCCTCTCATTAAATTTTCACAACCATGCCTTGCCAACCAAAACATATCAATATGAATATGAATGAATATATACACAGCATTGAATAACAATAAAAACTTGATTCAAAACTCCTCCATAGCTAAATAGCTAATCTTCCAAATAATAATAATAATAATAAATAAAAAGGGAACAAACCAACAAAGTGAATGATCTATGGCCCCTCCAATGGCAACACACACTCATGCATCCCATTCCCATCACTAGTCCAATCACCATGACACCTTGTATTAGTAGTAGCACTAGTAGTAGCCTTTTTCCATTTCCATTGTGGGGTTTTGCATCACTAACAACACTAGCATGATCACAACTCCAACATGTTGTCAATTCACTTGATATGAACCCAATTGAAGGGGGTCCATCTAGTGTACTAACAAGGACATAAACACAAGCATGCCAAGCATTTCATGATAATTAAAGGCTAAGACCTTTCTCATTCTTGTGTGCTTAGACACTAAAACATTGATCTCTTGTTATTGTCTAGCATACACATGCATGCAATTGATGCTTGTTTTCTTGCTCTCAATCTTCTTCCCTGCTATTCAATGCTTCTTTTTGCCATTCTCTCTCTCTCTCTCTCTCTCTCTCTCTCTCTCTCTCTCATCACCGACATTGTTTTAATAATTCATTATTTTGAAAGTTATGAGCATATTAGAATTTTTACATTTTAAGTAGATTTGGATTTCAAGTTTAAATTCTTATTGAAACTCTAATTAATGCATTTTTTTAATTATTTATAAAGAAGTTGCATAGAGAAAGAGAACGATAGACAGGTCTAAAAATTAGCTAATATCAGTGCAAAAGTTCACTTTTTATATTTTATATTATGTGAGAAATCTCTATCTACTCCTAGAACATTTTTGTTAGCGTGTTTCATATGTTTCTTTCATTGTTAGAGGGCTATTTTTCTTTTAATCAATGTAACTTTTTTTTTATTATAAAAAAAATAGAAATTATATCTAACTTTAAAATGGCTGAGGATGATAAATTTATTTGATGATAATAATAATAATAATAGTTGATTTTTTATTTTAAATAATTTTATTATTATATATTTAAAACTTCTTGTTTTTTTAGGAAATATATTTAAATGGAGGAAATATATATTTAAAACTTATTTGAACAAAAAGCAATAGAAATTCACACAAAAATGGGGGACTTTAGGCACACATGGTGGAGGCCATTTAATGGCACTTAAATGGGGGGTGAGAGCCTTGGATGGTCCAAAGATGTGGGACCAAACTAAGTAAAGAGCAAATGGCCGAAAGGTGTTGGACCCGAACCCAAATCCAAAACCAAATTGGACTGATGTGTTTGGATTGGAACCCGGACTTGATTTGGTCCCCCCACTCTTTTGTTTGTGGGTATTCCTCACATTACTCTCTATTTTTCTTTTTTTTCTTTTTTTTTTCTTTAATCAATTAGATTTGGGACATCAAATGTTGGCCAACCTGTCCTACATCTTCAACACCTTTGACTTGATTGATCTATAACATGACTCTTCTCATTGTTTTCTCCTTCTTTTTTATAAATATTGTTTGCTTCATTGCCAAATTCATATATATATATATATATATATATATAGTGCAGAAGAAAAAGGTAATTGTGTGTTTATCTTGTAAAGCTTATATTCATTTACATACAACCATATAGATAATTATTCACTCGGTCCTTATATGTTTGTCGTATTCCAAAGCATTAATTAATTTTTTTTCTTCTACTTTAACCATACGTAACTTCTCTACAACAAATGTAATAAATTGAAAAAAGAGAAATATTTTTATTAAAAATAATTAGAAAAAAAAAAGTAGGAGAAAGACTAAACATTTAAACTGGAAAATACAATAAAAAGTGTATAGATTAAGATAAATTTCAGTAAAATTAATTAATTTTAATTTTAATTTTTTAATATATGTGATTCGGACGAGAGGGAGTATAACTCAACATTTAATGCAATTTTTTTTTAATGAAACTTATACATTAAACTCTTTCGCACTTATATTTATGATGATGATGATGATGATGACAATTAAGGCATTGATAATTAAGTACAGTACTTATTTTTACACCTCATGAGCTAAAACAGTGATTCCTGATTGGTTAGAATTTTTATTTATTTTATATTTTATTTTAATTTTGAGAAAAAGAAACAAAAATTTATCATTCCTTATCTTTTTTTTTTAATGTGCTGGTCTACCACTGAGTGACTTATACACAAGGTATGTATCAAAGAGGAGAGCATGACATTTCTAATCTCTTTCTCTTGTCTTTTATTAATGTGACAATGCATACAAAGGTTACTTAAATGAGGTTCTTCATTGCACATGGGTTGTGGCCTCCACTCTCTCTTTTTATTTCATTACTCATCACTATTCCTCAAATTCAATAAAACTTTTTTCCCAAAAAGTCAGTGCCAGAGAACTTGCTTTGCTTCTCTAGGTAGTATAATGCAGCACTTTAGGCCAAACAAATCTCTTCTGCCTAATCCATAATCATACTCCAATTTATCTAAATTGCCATAAGCTTTTGGACCATAGGAATTTGTATATTACAATGTTGATAAATCTCTCCACACATATACGTTTATTATTACTATTATTATTATTGTTATTATTATTATATCTTAATAATATATTTAAAAAAGAGTTAAATGTTTTAATCTTCAGCATTAGAGTCAAGTATTTTATTACTGATTTATTACATAAATGATAATTCATAAATTTTTTGTTACATATTAAATATATATATATATATTTTTAAGAGGGATATTTTTTACATTAACAAAAGGATAAGAATGAGTGAAGTGTAATTATATATAAAAATGTGGAACAAGAGCCAATTTGGATTGAAGTGTCATGTTATGGCTTTGTTCTGTTACAGTGTCCCAATCACTTGCAACTTTATTTGGAGGAAAAATCAAGGGACATGCATGTGGATTGCTGATCAAACAAACCCTAATTGACTGTTCTTTATGGTCAAATGGTCCTGTTTTTTTGGTTGTCCATTTCAACAAAGTTAGGAGTTAGGCTACAAAAGGGAAGGCATGACACACAAGCGAGCATGCATATATATTTATATATATACATATATATATCTTATGAGGTTGGTGGCCTTTTTTAGTTATGGAAATCATATTTAATCTCAAGGCTCATTGTGCTCAAGATTAAATAAATAACTAAATTTAGCAGGGTCAACTCTCATTGGATGTAGACTCTTAATTAGGGACACGTCACAGTTGCATTAATATTCATTTCTATTAGTTGTCCAAGTATTAAAAACAAATAAATAAATAAATAAAATTCCAAAGCCATTAGATTTGAGTAGGTAATGATACTAATTCAGAGTTTTTAGGAGAGGGAAAAAAGTGATAAAGGTTCATAATTTATATAAAAAAATAACTATATGAGAGTTTAAATTTTCATACGGACATCAATAATCTCAAAATGAAGGAGTGTAAGACATTAATCTGTGTCTACCCTTTGATAAACTAGGACTTGTTCCCTATATCAAATAAATTAATAAATAAATCAAAATTAATCACATTGAGAAAGAATAAATTTAAACTCTAAAAAAATGTATTTTTTATTTTCTCGTTTATAATCTTATTAAAACTTAAGAATAATTCATGAGCAAACATCAATTACTCAACCCTTATCAACACATTTCTCTCTCTCTCTCTCTATTTCTATTTGTCCACGTAGCAAAGAAATTGAGCCAATGATTGACTAAAATGGAACAATCTTATCAATTTACACAAACCTACATGCATATATTTTATGATGGTTACCACTCAATGTTATAATTCAGCACTTTGTTTTCATATCAACAATGTTCATTTTATTGTTTCTTAGCAATTATTGTTTCATGCTGACCTACATAATGTCTCTTCATGGCAATCTAATTCTTTGCTTTGATTGTTATATTCATGTTGATTAGTTAGTCACAAACCATGAATTGTTCATAAAACTGTTCATAATATGGATAGCATATCTAGCCATTGCTTGTTAAGAGTTTGTTCATATTCATATTAGGTGACTAAATATTCACATCATTTAAACTATTAAATTATCCTCAATTTGAATTCATATGTTTTTTTTTTGAAATAAAAATTCAAAATTAAGTTTTTGCGATAATATGTTTGCGATGCGTGACATCACTTGAATTATATTTGTAGTGATCTTAATAATCTCCTTTCCATTTTCAAAGGTTGCCTAACTTTGTTTTAGCAAAATTAAGTGCCTATAGATTGAAAAATAATTCAATTTTTAATTTTAATTATTTTCTATAATTACATCATCATTCATATTAACATCCAAAAAGAAACTTAGGCATTTCATAAGAGGGGGAAAAAGAATAATAAACACTATATAGATGGGTCATCGAACTATTTAAACTTTGAATAAATTGTTATTTATGTATTTCTTTTTTTTAAAAAAAGTATTTATGTATTTCCTTTATTTAATCATGAAAATATATCAAATTATTTGTTAATATTTCTTAAAAAATAAAAATAAAAGCGAGGATATATAAATTAAAATAGGGTTGGCACAAGGAATAACTTCACCTTCAATATCATTTGTATGACGAAATGAAAGGTACTCTCTTTTCCCATTGCCTTGCCTTAAGAGAGAAAGAAAGGATCCATCACTATAACAAGTGTTACAAATATCATTGTCCTTCTATGCTTGTTCATCCACAACAAGTAAAGCGAGAAACAAAATAATAATAATAATAATGACAGATAATAATAATAATAATAATAATAATAATAATCAAAAGATTATGTACCCTTGCATGTGAAAACATGCAAACAAAGTGAGAGATATATAAATGTGCACCTTTTTTTTTTTTTATCTCTCTAGGAATGCAAATATGAATGATTGATAGGCATGCATTATGTTCCTCTTGTGAGAGTAAAATGGCAAGGAACAATGGAGAATTTATGGGACCAGACTTAGCTCAAAGATTGGCATCCCAGAAGAAGATGAGATCCCACTGCTAATTAACTACTGGCTGCTTAAAAGTAGTATCATTTACATTATTAATTAAGTGTTTTGTTTGAGGGGATTTAAAGATACAGCTGCGCATGCTTTAGGAATCTAAATGCTCAAAGTACCATGTTTTTCTATTAAAACAGGATTTGAAGTTACATGAGGTTTAAACCCCTGCTAAAAGTATATATTATTTATTTTGGTATAATTTTGTTGGGTTTAATTATACAAGACTTGTTTGGAGGTATTTTTTACGTAATAAGTGCATGTTTACACTATAAAATAATAAAAATAATATATGAGACCAATATATGAGAAGGTTTTTTCTATTTATGTACAAATATATGAGAGAAAAAGGGAAAAGAAACATATAGAAATTGGAAGTAATCACAAGCCGTGATTAGCCATCCTTTAAAAAAAAACCAAGAAATTAGGAGAAAAAACAAAAGTAGATAGAGATGCTTAGCAGCAACTGACAGAGCATGATGGAAGAAATCTTTTTATTATTTTAGGATTTTTAATTTAAATCTTGAAAGGTGTTTTTATTTAATATTTTATTATTATTTTAAATTTATTAGTTAGTTTATTTTATCTAATATTTTCTAATTATTTTAGTTTTATTTACTATTATGTACTTAGTTTAGATTTCTATAAATACTTATTTTAGATTTGTGAAAGGGGATCGATGAATTGAAATTAATTTTTTTGTTTACTTTATTTTGAGTGTGAGTTCTTGGATTAAAACTGGGTATCCGCTGCATTAGTAATATCAATGTAGAGTCATTTGCCAAAGATTACTTTGGGGATACAAACACCAAACAAGATCACTCACCACCAATGACCAAGTGGTCTATTGGAAGTCAGGTCCCCATTAAAACTCTTTACAAGTTTTGAGAGTTAGAATCATTGGTGAAGGCACATTTATGGGAGTGTGAGTAGTATTTGTGTGTGGGTGGGGGCCCCGCCCTCACTTGCTCCACTGAAACTTGTGCACGCCCCTGTTTTTTTTAGTAGCCTAGCCTCTCATTTTAGAAAAAAAAAAAACAAGATCCACTCACCATATGATTGCAAGCTCGGTTGATATGCAAGGATTCTCCTCACTGTTGGAAAATGTACACAAAAAGTCAATGATGCATTTAATAGTAGATAGCGCGTCTCCTAACTTGGTCTTCTTTAATTCTTGGGCATTAGATAACTGAGAAATAAACATGTGATCAATTTTAATAATAATCGACATTGGTTGAAGGGAACGTTGATTGAAAACACAATTATAGCTTTCCAACCAAATATTTGAGGTAATGGTTAAGGAGCTTCAATGTCTTATGTTGTTGAGGCTCTAGTTTAGTGATCTAGGAAGTCTAGATCTTAAATATGGAAATTTGAAATGTTCAATCCTGAAAATATAGTCAAAATAGGTCTAGATGGGTGATCAGTGGTTTCTATCGGCCACTGGCAAAACAAACATGTGGTCGTTAGTAAACTGTTATACAACCCCTCATTGCCAAATTGTCTAGGATGAGAATTTTGTTATCCTAAAGCTAGCTATTTGAAGATGTTGATTTTCCTATAACAGATATCTTTCTGGAAATGATTATCCCGAGAGTGTTGAATTAAGGCCCCATTTTTGAAAAACCTATAGAAGGATCTAACAAATAATTTTTGGTTACTCTCTAAGTACCGTTCTCTCAGATCCCTTATTTTGCTTGAGATGGGCTAGATAGATGCTCTCAGATTATGTGTCTATAAATAAAGGTCATAACAAAATAGAGGAGTTGAAGGATCCTATATGGAAATCCTGGACATAGATCCATGGGTTCAAAGTGGCTTGGGATAAGGTAGGCCATACATTTTTAGGGGCATTGCCTTCGAGCCATCTATCAAACAAGAGGGATGTGGAGGCTCCAAATGACAGGCACAAGGCTCATATTGAAGAGGTAGAACATGGATGATGCTAGCTCAAAAGAAGGATTTCTTTCATGACTGGTCATGGTGCAGGTGCCAATGGTTAAGGTAGTTGAATCGGATAACCTTAGATCAACATCCATTTGACTAAAGCAAATCTTCCACCACTATTTGTCCAACAAAATGAGCTAAAGTTTTGTAGATTGAAGATACTTCAACCCTTTGCTCTCGTGTCTTATAGATGCGATTCCATGAGACAAGTTGAAATCCTTTTGGACCAAGTTCATGTCTTCTCCACAAGAAGTCACAATGAACTTTGTCAATCTCCCTTACAATCTAATTGGGCAGTTTGCAAACAGACATCTAGTAAATTGAAATTGAAGAAAGCACCTAGTTTAGAAAAGTGAGTTGAACACCAAAAGACAAATAACTAATTTTCCAAGACAAGAGCTTAGTTTGAGCAATAAGATTGGCTCCATCCAATCTTATCTACAGGTCGTAATCCAAAGATTAGGACACCAAGTGATAAGAAGCTAATCTCTAGAACAGTTGAGATTAGACACAGAACCAATCTTTGGGAGATGCACAAAATTTGAGAGTTTTTTTGTCTTAAAATAATTGTTAGGTTATTTAATAACTTGGAAATACATTCAACCTTGTATTACCGATATATTGATTCGTATCTATAAAGTTATGTATCTAAATATATAAGGTAATTTTTCATTAAACATTTTTAATCTTTTTTAGTAATAATGAATCTTGATTTTAGTGTTGCTCAAGACTGTCTAGAACAGGTAAACAATGAACCAAGTGGGATTTGAACTTGGGTGGATCAAAAGATCACAAACCTTATGGATAAACCCACTATCCACTCAAGCACACCCACACTCCACACTTTTATGTGTCCAAATATTGTATTTTATATGAAATTAAGTATAGAAAAATCGAAAACCACCAAATCTTATATTATTTTAAAAATATTTTCTCCGGTGCCGAGGGGGCTTCAGCCCCTGCTAGCCTCCCTTGGTTCCGCCCTGGTTTAAGTTTATATTTATTTTAAATCTTTCATGTTGTTTGTATCTACCACTTTGTTTTTAGATAAATTATTTTAATAAATAAATTCATAACATATTGTTTTGAAGTCAAAATGAACAACAACTCATTAACAATGATAACGGAATATTCAATGTTGGAAAGAATTAAAATTAATTTTTTAAAATATTTATTTAGTTAATGAATACCATACTATCAATGGTCAACAAATTGTTAATTGATTGATGAAATATTATTAATATATTTTAAAAATTGCTCAAAGTTTCTCATCTAGTTGTGTCACAGTACATGAAAAAATAGTTCCAAAACTTTTATTTAATTAATGTTTACTTAGCCTCTTTTTAAATTCCTGGACTGATGCTCAAATTCTTAATTATAGCAAAGCATGTGGTATTGACTTCTTAGGTTCACCTACTCATAAATTGAAATGCTTAGCTACTATTTGTGGCCTGGAATCATCCAGGGCAAAGGCGGAGACCTCTATGAGGTTCGCAACCACGACCCCCCATGATAATCTATGATTATTTTAACATGGAATGTTAGGGGACTGGGTCACCCAGCCAAACGTCATTTAGTTAAATATTTCATTTCTTCTTGCAAAGTAGATTTAGTTTGCCTTCAAGAATCGAAACTGCAAGAAATTCATTCTTCAGTTTGGCGATCAATTGGTGGAAGGCGTTTTGATTCTTTCAACTTTCTACCAACAATCGGTACAGCTGGAGGTATCATAATTGCTTGGGATAGTACTCTTCTCACTGGCACCTTAGTTCATAAAGGCACCTTTTCTCTCTCGATTTCTTTTCTTAACAAAATTGATCATTCAAGTTTTCTTTGTACTTCTGTTTACGGACCTAATGCTCGTTCTCAGAAAGCTGAGTTCTGGAGCGAGCTTTGTAACATTCGCCTTCTTAGCACACTTCCCTGGGTATTAGGTGGTGATTTTAATGCTACTTTTTCTATCCAAGATAAAAATAAAGGTTTGCCTAATCTTGATGATATAGCTTGCTCCACAAATTTTATTCAGAATTTGGATCTTTTTGAACCCCCCCTTAGTGGTCGAGGTTACACTTGGACTAATGGTCAGACTGATCCACTTTGGGTACGTCTAGATCGTTTCCTTCTCTCACATGATTGGCTTACAATTTTTCCTAAGGTTTCTCAATTTACAAAGCCTCGCTTTGGCTCAGATCATACACCTATACTTCTAGAGCTAGGAGATTATATTCCACGACCACGCATCTTCCGTTTTGAACATGCTTGTTATCTACATGATGATCTTTCTCAAAATATTCATAATTGGTGGACAGATTATTCGCCTAGAGGATGTGGGGCTTTTGTGCTTGCTAAGAAATTAAAATCTTTCTCAAACTTAGGGAATGGGCTCCCAGGCCTATACCTAGCAATTCCATTAAAAAACAAGCCATTCTATCATAACTGGATTCCCTGGATCATATTTCTGATCAACGACCTTTCACTACTGTTGAGTCTCTACGGGAATCATCACTTCAGATGGAGCTTACTACTATTCTTCACGAGGAGGAACTTTATTGGCGACAACGTTCCCGTTTTAATTGGTTAAAATCTGGTGATTCAAATACCAGATTTTTTCATATGATAGCCAATAGTCGTCGTAATCGCAATTTCATCCCCCGTATTCTTTCTAACGGGGTATGGCATGATGGCGATTTTAACATTCATCGTTTATTTGAAGGTCACTTCCATTCTATAATTGGTAATCAGAGACCAAATAGATTTCTGATAGATTGGAATGCTCTCTTGGACATAAGGCCTCTATCGATTTTTTTCTTCTTTAGAACTACCTTTTTCTTTAGATGAAGTCAAATTAGCTACTTTCGCCTTGGGAGCTGACAAAGCGCCAGGTCCTGATGGTTTTCCCATTTCTTTCTTTCAAAGATATTGGCACATTATTCATCCTGATCTCTTTAAGCTATGTACCGGTTTTTTTGAGGGGAATGCCAATTTGGAATGCATCAATTGGGCTTCTATTGCTCTAATTCCTAAAACCCAAACTCCTCATTGTGTTTCTGATTTTAGACCTATTAATCTTCTTAACTCCACTGTCAAGATACTTTCCAAAATCTTAGCTAATAGGTTAAGTCAGGTTTTAGATGAGCTGGTTGATGATTCGCAATCGGGTTTTATCAAAGGACGTTGTATTGTAGACAACATTGTCGCTGCCGAGGAACTCATTTTCAGTTTACAGAAACGGAAACTTTCAGGTTTTGCTTTTAAGGTTGATTTTGCAAAAGCTTTTGACTCTATTGACTGGGATTTTCTTTTCGATGTACTCAAGTCAAGGGGTTTTGGACAACGTTGGATCTTCTGGATTCAGCAACTCCTTTTTTCTTCTAAAGGTCGTTTCATCATTAATGGCTCTCAACAAGGTTATATCCGGTGGAAAAGGGGTCTCCGATAAGGACATCCCTTATCTCCCATGTTATTTGTTTTAGCGGCTGATACGCTTAGTGCGATGTTTTCCCATGCTTTTGCATCTGGTGCACTCTATGGGGTACCCTTGGGGTCTTATGGTAGAATTTGTCATCTTCAATATGCTGACGACTTAATTATTTTTTCCGCTGGGGGGGTTGAAGACCTTGCTGTGATAAAATTAATTCTTTATCTTTATGAGGGTATCTCTAGCTTATCTGTTAACTTTAGGAAGAGTTGTCTATATTGTACGCGCTATGGATTATTGCCTAATCCCATTTTTTCTACTATTTTAAATTGCAAAAGTGATTCTCTCCCAATAACTTATTTGGGTGTTCCTCTTTCCGGCCGTAGACCCCGTAAACAAGATTGGGATAAGTTGATACTTTCAGTCAAATTGAAACTTTCTTCTTGGAAAGCTACCTACCTGTCTCTAGGTGGTAGGCTTACTTTGCTCAATTCTGTCTTATCTTCAATTCTATCATATTGGATGTCCGTCTTTCGACTTCCAGCTTGGGTTCTTCAGGCTATTGATTGAATTCGTATAGACTTTCTTTGGAAAGGGCCAGATTTAGGACCCAAAGGTTCTCGATTGGTTGCCTGGAAACGTATATGTAAACCTAAGAATATGGGTGGATGGGGAATTCTTGACCTTGCCACTTTCAACACTGCACTTCTTGCCAAATGGTGGTGGAAATTAACTACTGCATTTAAAGGGTGTTGGTTATATATTATTAAGTTCAATTATCATATATTGGATACTTCCCTAGTTACGTATCACCAACCTCCAAAAAAAGTTTCTTTTTTCTGGGTTGGTTTACTTCCAATATTACCGGCATTTTGAATTCCTCTAAAACCCATAATTCTAAACGGTGAGCAGACCATGTTTTGGCATGATAATTGGCTTCATGGACAGACTCCATAGTCTTTATTGCCTGATTTGTTTTCTGATTGTAATTTCCCGGATATTTCAGTTCAACAATTTTCTTGTGGACTGCCTTACTTGAGAACTTTATTTAGAGAAGCCAATGTAGAGGATTTTCTTTTCTTAAAATCTTTCATTCCCTGTCTTCTTAATGATTTAGATCGTAGAGAATGGAGCTTGGATCCTAGCAAGCTCTTCTCTGTCCGCTCAGTCTATTATTTCCTTATTGATGGTGGCCTTCGTTGTCCCTTAGGATTACAATTTTGGAAAATTGGGTGTCCCACAAAAATTTCATTATTTTTGTTGGTTGGCTTTGGGATAACAAAAATTTTAACCCCGATGAATCTTTTTTCCCGTGGTTGTAATTTTTGTTTCTACTCCCTAATTGTGTTCTTTGCCATGGTGATGTGGAAACTATCGATCACTTATTTATTCATTGTGCTTATGTTCAACGACTTTGGATCTTCTTTAATAGTACTCTTCATAATGATTCAATCCCTGTTTCTGTTCATAGTGTTTGGACTAACTGGTTAGCATCTTTTGCCAAGGCTCAACGAAGCGTTTGGAGCTTTCTCATCTGTGCTTTGTTTTGGAATATTTGGCTAGAGCGAAATAGGCGAATTTTCAAATAACAAATGTTACATCCTCTAGTACTTGCGACGTAAAAATCATTCATATTTTTTTCTCTTTTTGGATTTCGCAGCTAAGGATCCTCAACAATTTTCAGGCGAACTCACTACCAGCATTAAGCGCTCCCTACACTTTCTGAATTCCACTTCCGCGTCTGAAAGTGGAGCAGACGTCTGTAGCACCCACACCATGTGAGACCTGACACCTTTTGCTGAAGTAATGGAAGCGGATTGTTGATACTTTTCGTATATCATCTCCTTGTCGCTCCATTTTTGCTTTTCTCTTTTTCTATTGGGAGTTCCTTGCTCCTGATTTTAGTTTTTACTTGTTTGTCTTTTTTCCTTTGCGTTGTTGTTCTCTCTTTATTTTTTCCTTTTTTAATAAAATTTTGTGGTTTATCCACTTTTATCAAAAAAAAAAAATAATAATGTTTACTTAGCAAAAAGATCTTACATTCAAATTACCATCCAAATTTGAAAGAAATATGTTTTCTCTTTAAAATAAAGAGTGAGCTCATTAATATTCCATGCCTTGCTTGATATAGAAACAAAATATTCCATCACCCTTCAAATAAAAACAGCAAAAATCTTAAAATAAACAGAAGAAAATTTTCAAATAAAGATTCTAATCTTTCGATAAGAAAGTTTTTCATGTTTTTTTAAAAAGTTAAGTATTAAAAATATCCATTTCACTATTGTTAAAAAGTTATTATTGGAGGATACACACACCATTCTAACTCCTATTATAGATATTTATTTATAGGGTTGATTTTCTTGTCCTCTTATACTTAAATTAAATGTTTTTATATATAATTAATTATAACTTATTTTTTAAATCGGTCAATTATATGATTTTGGTAGTTGACAATTCCATTTTCTAGATTTTGATTTTGATTGAATCTCTTTACAATCCGTGGAATGGATATCCGATGGGCTTCTTCTATTCATAAAATAAAATAAAAAAATCACAAAACTATACATATACTACCTTATTCTAATCATACTGAAGAAATTTGATATTTAAAAATTTGCCTCTTCTCCCCTTATTCAATATTTTACTTTAATTGCTGGAAAAGTAACTTAAAAAACAATTATTTAAAATTAATTTTTAAAAATAGATGAATCCTCAATTTTTCACCTCATCTCTCTATATTTTGATAGTTTGGATAAATCAAATAAAAAATATACACAAACGTGTAACTAATACTTCAACCTACATATACAGATTCTTTTGCTTTTCCTATCTTATCACTCTCCTCCATTTTTTGTGGAATGTAGTTATTTTTTTATTAGAGTTATTGTAGTTCTTCTATTAATCCATTATTGTTATGTCAATTATTTTTATTTATATTTATTTTTATTTTTTTAATAAAAACATGATTTATTCACTTTCATGCCATATATATATATATAAATTCATCTAAAAATATATAATAATAATAAGTGGAAATTGCCAAAAACACCTCTAAGTCAGTAATATCGCTAAAAACACCCTGCTAGTTTTGCAGACCTCAAAACCCCTTCCTCAATACAATGATTTTTTTAAACCCCCAAACATCTAATAGTGATTGATAGAGTTAATTTGGAATTTTTGACTGAAATTGTCTCATGCGTAAGTTAGCAGGTGCATGTGTTTGACTATAATGCCCCTTGGGTACAATGAGTTTCATTTGAAAAACGAAGCTTTCTACTTAAAATACGAGGTATGAGGCTCTGCTTTAAAAACGAGTTTCCCTGCTTTAAAAAAATGAGTTTTCATTTAAAAATGAGTTTTTTGTTTAAAAATTGAGTTTTCTCGCTTAAGAAAACGAGTTTTCCGCTTAAGAGAGGTTTCGCTTAAAAAATGAGGTCTCGCTTAAGAAATGAGTTTTCGCTTTAAGAAACGAGGGTTTTGTTTAAAATGAGGTCTCGCTTTAAGAAATGAGTTTTTGTGTGTATTTATCACCCCCAAAATCTCTTTATCAGCTGGATCGGGCCAAATGAGACAAAGCATGCGGCTCACAATCACGCTCACGCTGCATGAAAAATGGGATTTCATGTTCGTAGAAAAAGGTGCAACCTTTCGATGCCTTCGCTCGACGACGAGGAGCATGCGGTCTTCCCCGAGGTCAACGATCGAAGAAGATGAAAAGAGATGAGGCTCGACGATGTGGAAAGCACGATGAAGACGAAGACTTTAAGACGGCGTAGATCGAACCCTCATCTGCCAGCCGCTTCCTCCCTCCGCTCTCGCCACCGACTTAGGCACCATGGATCCAAAACCCCTGAATGATCCCTAACCCTAACCCTATTGCATATCCATGTTGCGGTCTCCGCAATGAGAATGGTTCCGTCTCAGTTCACTTTCGCCTTTATCCGACGCCGCCATCGAAGACCTCACCACTCCCGACCGCCAGGAACGTCGCCAACCTGATCGCCAACGCCGATAAAGATTTTCTCCTTTAAGACCCCATACGAGCAGTTACACCTCGAGATCGCCGCTGCATCTCGAGCTCAAGACTCGCTGCTCAGCTACGAGATCGCCGACTTTATGAGATACTCAATGTCCCCTACCAACGGCGTCTCGCTTAAAAATAAGTCTCCGCTTTAAGAAACGAGTTCTCTGCTTAAGAAATGAGTTCTCCGCTTATACGCTTGTTTGTCTTTCGCTTTAACCATCGATGTTTCGCTTAATATATCGCGCTTACGCTTAAAAAGTGCTTAAATATCGCTGTTTCTATTTAAATACGCACTGAGTGCAACCTTCGACGCCTCGGCCGACGCATCGAGAAGCATGCGGTCTTCCCCGAGGTCGCATTTACCTGAAGAAGATGAAAGAGATGAGGTCGACTGACTGTGGAAGACGTATGAAGATGAAGACGAAGACGGCGAGATCGAACCCCTCACTCCAGCACCGCTTCCTCCCTCCGCTCCTCGCCACCGACTTAGGCACCATGGATCCAAACCCCTGAACGATCCCTAACCCTAACCCTATCATGCTATCCATGTCAGCGGCTCCGCAATGAGAATGGTTCCGCTCAGTTCACTCTGCCTTATCCGACGCCGCCACCGAAGACCCTCACCACTCCCGACCGCCGAGGAACGTCGCCAACCGGACAGCCAACGCCAATAAAGATTTCTCCTTTAAGACCCCTACACGAGCACGCCACCTTCGAGATCGCCGCCGATCCCGGAGCTCAAAGACCCAAGCCGCTCACGCCGAGATCACCGACGACGAGATACTCAACGTCCCCTACCAACGAGCGTTTCGCTTTAAAAACGAGGTCTTTGTTTAAAAATAAGTCTCCCTGCTTAAGAAATGAGTTCTCTCGCTTATACGCTTGTTTCGTCTGCTAACTATCGATGTTTCGCTTAATATATCAGCGCTTACGCTTAAAAAGTGCTTAAATATCGTTGTTTCTATTTAAATACGTATGAGTGCCAAGATTAATCGCTTTTATATCCAGATTAATTTATCACGAAATATTTGTTTTTCCTGCTTAAATATAATGCTTTTTGTTTAAAAACGAGCTTTTACGCTTTAAAAACGAGGTTTCGCTTAAGAAATGAGCTTTTTGTTTAAGAAACGAGCGTTTCGCTAAGAAACGAACTCTCGCTTAAGAACGAAGTTCTACGCTTTAAAACGATATTTCTCCGCTTTGAAGAACGAAGACTACGCATAAAGAAACTGAAAAAGAACGAAAAACGATGTAAAAAGTGGCTAAGGCAATGATGTAATTTCATAACGCAGGGTAGAAGCGATAAAACAACAGCGAAAGGGCTGTTTGGCGATGACGAAAACTCACAGTGTCGTTTTAAGCTTTTGAAATTATCGAGGGGTAAACAGTAATTTTCCCTAATAATAATAATAGTTTAGTTTTCACATTAAGAAGCACAGTAATAGTAACAACACTAGTATACCCTACCTATCTGAGCTCATTTTTACCCTCCAAATTTCAAGTATTCCTCCTGCCCTTCCTCTTGTCAGTGTCATGCTCTCCCAAGTCCCAAGTTCCAAGTTCCAACCCTCACATGCCCTTCTTGTCAATTAAATTACCTCCAAATTTAGCTCAAATTAATTAATTAATTATCTATTTAACTAATTATATTTTATATATATTATATATACCCCTTTATTTCCCTACTCACTCCGGTGGTGAACTCTGTAGTAGTAGTAGCAGTAGTAGTAGTTGTTCTCTGCTACTAACTCTTACTCAACACCATGATCACCCTGGGCAGATCTCTACACAGTCCTCACCGCCGTCGTTCCACTCTCACGTCGCCATGATCTTGGCTTACGGCTCCGTCCGCTGGTGGCGCATCTTCTCACCGGACCAGTGTTCCGGTATCAACCGCTTCGTCGCCATCTTCGCCGTTCCTCTCCTTTCCTTCCACTTCATCTCCACCAACAATCCTTACACCATGAATCTTCGCTTTGTTGCCGCCGATACCCTTCAGAAGCTCATCGTCCTCGTCGCTCTCGCTGTCTGGGCTCGCCTTGCCCCTTCGGGCAACCTCGACTGGGCCATCACCATCTTCTCTCTTTCCACTCTTCCCAACACCCTCGTCATGGGGATTCCTCTCCTCATCGCCATGTACGGTGGCTTCTCCGGCTCTCTCATGGTCCAGGTCGTCGTCCTTCAGTGCATCATCTGGTACACTCTGCTCTTGTTCCTCTTCGAGTACCGTGCTGCTCGGCTTCTCATCGCCGACCAGTTCCCCGGTGACGCTGCTGCTTCCATTGTCTCCTTTCACGTGATCCTGACGTCGCCTCGACGGTGGTCGTGATCTCATCCAGGCCGACGCTGAGGTCGGCGGCGATGGCAAGATCCACGTCACCGTTCGCAAGTCCACATCCTCGAGACGATCCTCTCCATGATGACCCCTCGTCCATCGAACCTCACCGGCGCTGAGATCTATAGCTTGAGCTCTTTGCGCAACCCCACTCCCCCGTGGCTCCAACTTCAATCACCTGATTTCTACGCCATGGTCGGCGGTGCTCCCCCGCTCCGGCTCTTCCACCCCTCGGCCCCGCCGATCTCTACTCTCTCCAATCTTCCTGCGGCCCGACTCCCCTCGCCCGTCCAACTTCGAGGACCCTGCTCCACGGCTGCGGGTCACCGAGGTTTGGCCACTACCCGGCTCCCAACCCGGAGATCTCATCAGTAACAAAGAAACCACCAGCACCGCCACCAGCTCCGGCGCCACACAGGGCAGCGCACCACGATGCCAAGGAGCTCCACATGTTTGTCTGGAGCTCGAGTGCTTCGCCGGTGTCGGAGGTCGGTGGACTCCACGTCTTCGGTTCCACTCCAGACCCTGCCGGCTCGGCCGGACCTTGGCGGAGCCAAGGAGATCCGCATGATCGTCCCCTGCCGATCACCCTCCCAACGGCCCATCCAAAGGTACCTAAATTTCCCATCTTATTTTTTTCTTTTTCCTGTTTGATAAATTTTCATCTTTCTTTAATTAAAAAAGAAAAGAAAATAATAATTATTAATAATAAAAAGGAGCCATACCCTGAAGTGCGAGGATTACGGAGGTGGTGATGACATCAGCTTTGGAGGAGGAAGAGGTCTCGAAGACGAAGACGAAGAGAAGGAGAGAGAACAAGGTGGTGGGCCCGAGGGGTCTTCTGCTTGGCTCGAGCTCCACAGCTGAACTCGATCCCAAGGGTGGCGGCGCCGGATCAGGACCGTCCGATGCGAAGCAACACCTCATCATCACCACCCCAACCATCACGAACATCATCATCAACAGATGCCACCCGCGAGCGTTAAGTGACCCTGTTTGATCTTGATCATGGTCTGGCGCAAACTCATCCGCAACCCCAACACTTACTTCTAGCCTCATCGGCCCTCATTTGGTCCCTCGTCTCATACTGGTTCCACTTTGTCTCTTTGTTCCTATATATAATGAAAATTTATTTATTTATTTAAATTTCTTTAGATGGAATATTGCGATGCCGAAGATCATCGAGAAGTCGATCTCGGATCCTCTCCTGACGCCGGGCTCGGTACGGCCATGTTTAGCCTGGGTCAGTCTTTGCAATTATATATATATATATATATATATATATATATATATATATATCTGTATTATTAGTAATTATAGTAGAGTAGTGACTGATGGGTGGTTGTGTTTGGGTAAATGTGGAGCAGGGTTGTTCATGGCGTTGCAGCCGAAGATAATCGCGTGTGTGCAACTCAGTGGCGACATCTCGCAATGGCCATTAGATTTCTGACCGGGACTGGCGGTGATGGCCGCCGCCTCCATCGCCGTAGGCTTACGTGGCGTTCTGTTACACGTGGCGATTGTGCAGGTAAAAAATAAATCTATCATCATGCACGATTCTCAAAGTAATGAACAAGATAAATGAACGAATTGAGTTCTGACACGTAGTACAACAACTACGTGTCAGAGTGTTATTAGATAAAGGGTAGGGCCCAGTGAATGAAGTGACACGTGGCTTTTGTTGTTTCGGTGAAACAGGCGGCCCTCCCTCAAGGCATCGTCCCTTTCGTCTGCCAAAGAGTACAATGTCCACTCCTGCCATTCTTAGCGACCGCGTATGTGTTCTTGTCTCTTTTATTCCTCTTCTAATTAACCTTCTTTATTTCTCTTCAATAATTTATACATATTAATCATCTATTAATTAATTAATTATTTAACATTATTGATTTTTCTTTTTTTCTTTATTAATATATAAACATAATAGGTAGGACTATATTATTATTTTAATTTAATTTAATTTAATTTTTACTGATTAGTAGTTTGGGTGTGTAATGTAGTGTCATATTCGGGATGTTGATAGCACTGCCAATCACGCTGGTCTACTACATTATTCTAGGACTATGACTGGCTTTCAAAGCATGAAAAATGAGATATAAATTACTCTCTGAAATCACATGGAAAGAAAAAGAAGGCAGCCAACGTGTGACCACATTCATGGAAAAGTACATCATCTCACAACACAACTAAGACTTTTGGTTTGGCTAGTGAGTATTGTACTCTGGTTGGCTCTTTTGAATGACTTGTGGACAATGTTCAAACTCAAGCTTAAAAGAAAACCCCTCCAAACAAATTGATGAAAATTTTAACAAGTCTTTGATGGGAGAGATGGAGCAAAGATGACAAGATGGTTCCTAATTAGTATTATTATTATTATTATTATAGTCAGTTGTAGCTTGTCTTTTTGGGAGTCTATATTTATTTATAGACATACACACAGAATCGCCTTGGTAGGGATCTGAGAAATCTAATCCTTTTGTCTTCTCTCTCACTCATTTTCTTTTTCCAAAAAGAAAAGAGTGGCTATGTAGGTTCCCTATGCACAATATATTCTCACAATTTCATCAATTGACTTGGAACTTTGAACTATATATTATATACTTCAATGGCATTTTTATATATAATTTTCTATCTTTGGCATTGAAACCAATATATATATATATATATAACATTTGGTGTGATGGTTTTACTAGATCCGGGTTAATGGAGGAGTCCTTTTCCATGTCTGGGGATGAGGACATGGATACTGAGATACATGAGATTGAGTTGTTTGTTGTTTCTTGACAGCAGCTACGTGCCATTACATCTATTCATCAAATGACATTTCACTAACTTTATCTTCTTTGCTTTTTTATAACAATCTTTTTAAAAATATCTTTTCATAATAAAATGAATGAAAATACAAAATATATTATATAGAGGAAGGGGAGATGAATCTGAGAAAGAGGGAAGGTGGAATAAAAAGCATAGTGATTAGATTGGCACTAATCACTTGGTCCCTGGTTAGACCAAGATCCAACCAATCTGGGTCCCCCACCCTCATGACATCCAGCTGCAATCATCACCTTCATGGCCCATTTATCACTGATTGACCATTTCTCATGTAGTTTGTTTTTAAATAAACTTACTACACTTTAATTATTACAACAACTAAGTTGATGTTTGATTAAACACTTATCACTACCAACACACACACAGATACATACTATATAATTTTTATTAAAAATATTATACATACATATATAGAAATACATATATATAATAAGAAAACCCCTTTTATTTCGTTAAAGGATATATATATATATATAACCCATCACTCATGGGACGTCTCCTGTATTTCAAATCTAGAGACGTCTATAAGAAATGCATCGATTTAAAATCGATGTACCTATACATCACGAATCAGTGAAAACCAAGGTTTCTACACAATATTGCAGATGTCGATCGCTTAAACAATAAAAACGATGAAATATTATATAATCAATCAACCATCGACGACGATTCAAACGCTAGCATTTAAAAACATCCATATATTTCCAAAACTCTAAACACGCACTTAACGACGCTTTTTCCCATATATATATATATATATATATATAGAACCTTTATTTCCGTTAATCAAACATTATTTTTGGTGGAAATGGACATGCACGATCTAGGCAGTTCTAATCAAGTTGGTAAGGGTCAAAATAACCGACCGAAGGCACTTTCTTTTTACTTATCCGAACAGAACCCTTCGTCGATTGGCTTAAATAAAAGTAATTCAAACATTAAAATCAGCCTAAACGAACGAACCTTTCACTGGACTTTTGACTGTAAAATGGTGTTTTAAAAAGGTTAAGGGCAGTTGTGTCATTTTGATTTTAATGAGAGAAACCAGTCATATTTTACATTGACCAAAATAAAAATAAAGAAGGTTTTTAAGTAAGGAAAAACAAAGACATATATAACATTGCCAAGGCCAAAAAAGAAAAAGAATATATATTATGATTTTGATAATAAAAAAGATAAAACAAACCTTTTTAAAAGAGGGGTCAGAGAGAGAGATATTTAAAAACCTTTAGCCTCTGATCTAATGTGTGAAGGGAAAAGAGAACCAAAAGAGAAAGGGCGGCCATCTTTGCACAAACACAAGCTTATCTTTCAAAAGGTGGGCTGCCCATCTCTTTTATCTTGTGACCATCTTTTTCACCACTGCCACTTGCCGGCTTGTTGCCAACCCCCATTAAAAAGCATTTGAACACTCTCAACTTTGCAAGTAGAAATACACTGCCTTTGGTCTTGGTCCTTTATTTCCTTCCCACGCCAACTAGGTTGACTCCAATCAACATCAATTTTTAATTATAGATAACATTGGGTTAAAAGTTACTATCCCCAATATTTATAATTGAGCTACTTCATAGGACCATTAACTATACCGTCTTTTTTGTAGTTTGTTCTGTTTATCTCTATTGTACTATTTTTATAAATAAGTTAGTTTATTCATTTTACTATTATTTAACTCTCATACAACATACTAAAAATTTGAATAAAAATTGTTTTAATTTTTAATAATATATAATTTCAAACTATGTTGAATATAATGTGCATTGTTTTTACTTTATTTTTATTATTTTATTTGTTTAGAGTATTTAAAAAATTGTTTTAATTTTTTTTAACAATATATAATTTCAACATGTTGAATATAATTGCATTGTTTTACTTTATTTTTATTATTTTATTTGTTTAGAGTAATGAGATTATCATTTGATAATATATATTTTGTCTGTATCTCATCAAATAAATAAAAACAAATCTTAACATGATGTTGATGTTGACATGGCAAAGTTCGGCTAATATATAAAAGCTATGACGAAAAATCCGTGTTAAAACTAAATTTCTAGATTGACTAAATAAATATTTAAACTAAAAATAGAAATTGGGCATAAGATTGTGACATGGCTTAATTAGGAGGTTAAGTTTTAGAGGGAGTGGGGAGACATGGTCACATGGCTCAACATTCTCCCATGAGTCTTGTTATACCAAATTGGGAGGCCCCTCCCTCTCTTGCTTTATTTATTCCCCATTTTTCTCTAAAAATTTTCTATACTCTATTTGTTTCTATACACTATATAGACTAAAGCTTTTCTAGTCTCATAAACTACAAAACATTGCAATGAAAGATTACAAAACAATATATATAAAAATTAAATAAACCATAAATTCATTACAATAAATATAAAATGATCATAAGAATGTTGATAACACACATTTGTTATTACTCAAAAATAAATTAAATTAAAAAAAAAATCAAATTACTCATAATACAAAAAAAAAAAGGGTTTATTTTCTGAAATTAGAAATTGAGAATAATCTTCAGAAGAGCATTGAGGGCACGCCAATAAAATTCTAAAGCATGGTTTTGAGTGAGAGTGGGAATGGAATAAGTTTTATAGCCAGGAACCTGCCCAGAATTCTCATATCCCTTTACCCTGATTTGATGCTAAAAACATCATCATCTATTGAGGATTCATACACACTTTCCCTTTTATATATATATATATATATATTCTACAAATCCTAGCTTTGTGTACCCTCATCAATTCAATCAACAAAACATTTTAGCTATATTGCACCATGCCACTCAACAATTAACAAATTTGATATTAAAATCAAATTATTTGTATTTCACTTTAAGACTTGGTAGGCACAATTTTAGTTAAATGAAATGTATCTTAAGGCTGCTGCTACATATGAGAACTTGTATGTATATAATTTATATATAGTTTGGCAATCAAATAAATAAGTTTAGAGCATACGCATGCAGCAGATGATAAAAATATTGGGTGCAATAATCAAAGCTGCATGCATATTGGGGAACACATGTCACGTAGAATGGGAACACTCCTAGCCACCTGATCCTTTTGTCCTACTTGTTATATACTAAGTCTAATGAGGGGACACCCTGTGTTCTACTTTCTCATATTACAATCTTTAGCTTTTATTTTATTTTATGATCATGTTACACCTACAAGTACAAGCAGAAAATTGTCAATAGCTTTTGTTCCTTTTGAGTGTATATTTGTCTCTAATAAATCTCTCACATAGTTAACCATAAACCAGTGATAGTCAAGATTATTCATGTCTTTAATTAGTTTTCTACTTTACTAAGGACCATTTTTCTATCTAGGGCTGCCTTGAGTCAAGTAATCAATGCCACAAGTAACTTTGTAAGAAACAGAGATTTTATTATCAAAACATCTTCCATTATATGAGAGCTGCATGCTAAGATCACAAAGAAAACAATGAAATACCTACTCATATATTTTTATAAAGAAACTGGATAGGTGGTATGAAGAAACTAGTGAAATTATCTGATTAAAAAATTCTTTATCTCTTAGTCATCCAATTAGTATTTGGTTGAGAGCAGAGATGGATGGATCATGGGTGTGTATTTGTTGAAGGCAGGGCCAAAATAAAAGAAAGGGTTGAATGGGACCCAGTGACAAGTTGAAAAGAGAAGTCATGAGAGGTAAACAGGAAAGAAGAAACCAAAGAAAGCCATCATGGGAGCTCTTAAATTTTCAGAGAAGAAAGACTCTGCAATATTGCTTTAGAAGCATGGTTGAAGGTAGGTGGGTCCACAGCCCATGCTTGGGCCATGTGAGAGAAAGAGACTCCAGTTAGATGTGAACCAAAAGCCAGCTTGAGCTGCATTATTGGCAAGGATTCCAGAAACAAAGAAATGATTCTGATGCATGCCAATTTATGAGTATCTGGCTTTTAGTATTCAGAGTTTTGCTTCAATCAATCAGATACTGACTATAAATTCTTCTGCAGATTGGAATCTTCAAATGTATGTGATTGAAGCAAAACACAATGGGGAAAAGAATGTAAAATTAGAAAATATATCAGATAATGAAGTTCAATGACTTCCCTGGTCAGTTGAGTTCAAAAGAAAGTTACATCTGGTAATATGTTTTCGCTACTTTACAGGTAAGGCTTGACGCACTCTGATTCTGCACGCCCGAGTTATGTAAGTGGATGAGTTGGAAATTGACAGAGCACTAATGGTGTGCTTGATTCAAGGAAAATGGAGGAGAAGAAGAAATCAAGAAATGAAAGTAAGAGAGAAGATTTGTTTTCTTATGTTTGTCTGAATGAAGAAACTCAAGGATGGGCTTAGTAGATCACAGCAAAATGTACAATCTAAACTGCTGCTCTTTTTCATCAGTTTCTTCTACTTTGTTTTGTTCTCCTGGTCATTTTAATAGATAGTACTCCTCGTTCCTCACCACTTGTAAGGACAAGATAACTCTGAAGATTGTTAACGTTAATTGAACACTGTTTGATTGCAAAACCCTACTGCCCCACAACTATAACTGATCATTAGCACCATAAAACATAATAATGCTATGATAAGATACTTAACATTTACATGATGCTGTCAGTCATCATAAATCAATTAGTGTTAGATAATTATGTCTCTATTTTTAACTGTTCTTTAAAAGCCTGCTTTTGAATATAAGAAAGAATTAAATTCCTTCCGTTTGGGAGATTAGTTGAGTCAGAGCTCTATTCAATGGTTATGTTAGTAGGTTCAAAGAACAAGAGCTATAGATTACAATTTTTAGCTTTTAGCTCTTTTTCCTAGAGTGATTTTTGCCTGTGGAAAAACTAGCAATCAGGTTAGTGAGTGACTATTATTTTTTAACTCAGCTCTACTTCCATCCCTAAATTTTTAAAAATTCTTCTTATAATTGTTCTTTCCAGGAAAACTAAGCCGACAACATTCAAGGGATTTTCAATTATGTCAATTACGCAGCAACATAAGATCAATGCCCAATCAGATCTTCACTCATGCTATGCTTATCAAGTGCTGCTTAGTCCACAGACATGGTGTAGGCAAGACTTTCACCAGATTTGTATGTGTAATCTATGTCATAATGCGTGCTCTTTTTCAGCAGTATGACCCAAAAGGAGTCTAAAAGTTAGAAGTTCATGAAATTTCTACGACCACTAAGATTAACCATCTTGACAACTTCTCATCTTCAACAAACTCACATTTTGCTATCGAGGGTGAGAAAACCGAAACAAGGGAAACAAGAGTTATGAGCATATTAGACATAAAAGATGCATCCAGGATCAATGAATCAGAGGAAAATGATTCATTACCAGAAAACTTTGATATGAAGATGAGCAATGTAGCTCAAATATTCTTATTCAATGAGAGGAGTAGAAGAGGTAGTGTGACCAACAAGAGAATAAGGCCAGTTGTTGGGCCAAAAGAAAACAGACTTTCACCTTAAGGATAGGCATCATCATAGAAGAAATGTTCAACATATTCTACATGATAAGAAGACTAAATACAACAGGTAGTTACTTAACTAAGCACAAAACATACTGATGGTTTCTGTTGGATGGAGCAACTTGAGGATTAATAAATGATACTTCCATTTAAACAATTGCTGATTGAAGTGATTTCCAATTACTTTTGAAAGCGTAAGAAACATACCTTTGGCTTTCTGGGAGCTCTAAAAATCATGGTCATTGCGCTCTCAGGATTAAAAGCTCAGTTGTATTCTGCAGAAAGCAGCCTCCCATCAGAAATGGCCCATGAGAATCACAAACCGAAAAGGAAGTAAAAGTAACAGTGTTATTTAAATGTGTTATGAATAAGACACATTCAAAAGATGCTGTCTCATCCAATATAATGCATGAATATGATTATGATCTCACAACACTAAGTTAGCTGTGTAGAATTTCAAATAAGAAACATACAAACCCTTCATAAATATAGCTCACCACCAATATATTGAGGATATATATGCTCTCATCCATGCTTAACACCAGCATCAAATTGAGGTAATTCATAAACTCTAAATATACCAAATGGAAAAGATAATTCCAAGAAACTGATAGAGCAATTATGACCCCGTCAAACTCAACTCAATGAAAACAACACTCATCTAACTTCTCAGTGTTGAACAACAAAACTCACCAGCAAGTTTTACATGATCAAAGAATGCACACCAACATCAAATTTTGAGAAAAATCAGTTATTCTCTAACAAGTAATTCCTAAAATTACTGAACCCATGAACATGCATGAACCAAAACTTTCACAATTACATTCGTATTTTCCCAAATTTCACTGAAAATTTAGTAGCAATTAAAAGCTATAGCGGTGCTGATCTACAAGGTTACTCAACTTCTACCCAATTTCCCAGATTTCGAATAGCTGAAAACATAAAGAGAAGAGATTCAAATCAAAGTAGTATAGATTGCAATCAAGCTAAGATTGATCATTCCTCTGATTACCTTCAATTCGCCAACCTTCTTCGTCTCAAATCGGCATCTCAAATTGCAGCGTTTCTTCTCGTAGATCTCACAAGCCTTGTGGCTGACGAAGCTCTTCACCGTCTCGAGGGTTCCAGATGCTTTCCTCGAGTGTAAAAGCTTAGGCTAACCGAGCACTTATAAAAGAAGTTAAATTGAAAAATGTGATCAATTACCCACGTTTTTATGGGCAATTTTATATAATAGCCCTTTAAATAATTTTATATTTCTGTGTTTTTAAACATAAAAATTGATCAACCATGGTATGGAAACTGCGTCTCAAAATAATTTTTATATTTCATGTGTTTTCTGAGTTCGTGCAGCGAGTTTGCTGAGCCGCATGCAAGTTTTCGTTGTTTTTATCGCTGTGTTGCTTCTGACTGTTCCTTTAAGTAGCTTATTTTTCATATTTTAACACTTTTCGCCATCGCTTTTGTATTGTTTTATTCGCTCACCACGGTATGCTTTTTAATTTAAAAGTGCCGACGTATCCATTATTTCAAAATAAAAATATAAAACAATTGCGCATGAGAAAATCATTTCGTTCTCAGTGGAACCATCCAAATTAGACAATGCCCTTCATATTAAAAATTTGTTTATGAAATTTGAATTTCTTGAGTTCTAAGCTCTGGAGAACCAAGGGAGAAACCTTTGATTATTGCTCATGATAATGAGATTGTATTCTTTATCTAAAATTATTTTCACAAAATTTAACATTTTACTAACATTTACTTAGTGCAGTGTGCATAGACGTACACTAATTAAAATTTTGCATAAGTAGCACTGTTTAAATATTATTTATATATTATTTTTAGACAAGATACTGTTTATAATGCTATGGTGGCTAAGGTGGATTATGGTGGGTTTTGTGAGAAAAGGAATTTCATCATTTCCTCCAAAATTAACATGGCAGAAAAATTTGTTACCTGTCTTTTTGTTAATGGGGCACTTATCACCTGTTGTGTAAAAAAAATAAACAAATATATATAATCACCAATACTTTTCATTCCAAAACATGCCGCATGATGAAAATCACACATTCATCAAAGTTTTCTTTTTGATAAATATATTTTATACCTGACCAGAAGTTTGAAAATTCTTATTCCAAAAGACATGCTCATCTGAAACACTAGAGAGAAATAAACGAAAATTTAAAAAAATAAAAATAAAACAAAGCATACCAAACTAAAAACCAACAAATATATATATATATATATATAAAGAAAACACAAACATTTGGTATATTTTTAAACACAAATATTCTGATATAAAAATAACCAAATAGGTCAAAAAAGAAACACAGCAAATAATTTGGCAACTCTCACCAAATTTTGCATTAATAACCTTTAATATATATATATATATATATATAGGCAACTAGCTAACATTAAAATAAACATATCTGCCATCATCTACATAATTGAGTTTTAACTTCTCCATGGACGATAATAGTATACCTAGGCAAGATGGGACATGGCAAGACGTCCATACCATAACACTTAAGAAGCTAGCAAGCTAGTACCTAACTAGCTAGGTAACCAATCTCAATAAGTTCCAATTCCAAACCCCATTAATTAAACAAGCACATTTCTCACTCGTCCATTTTTTTGTCTTTATTTATAGGCACACTGCTTTTTAGCACGCGGCGGAAGGCTGGCGTGGCTGAAACGGCGACGCCGGAGAACGCTGAAACGCCGCAAACGCCCGGCCGAACAGCATGGTGGCGCTGGCTGGAACTCACTGGCCGTGGTCACACTGCCGCAGCGCGGGCACATAGTCAGCGCCGATGCCGGCATCGGTTCTCGCGTGTGCGGCGACAGCACGGTCGGTGGCGCCATGCGCAGCGCTCGGAGCTCCTCTACCTCCCTCTGCAGCCTCCTGTTCTCCTCCGTCAGTGATCCAAAACACCGTTTCAAGTACTCACACTCCATCTCCGTTTGCTTCAACTTTGTTCTGCCACATAATAAGTAATAAAGACAAAATATTTATCCTAATTATTTATATATATATATAATTTCATATTTACTGAATTAACAACAGCTGGCACTGACCTTGCTCTACGGTTTTGAAACCAGACTTCCACTTGGCGTGGCCTAAGCTTCAGCCTCGTGGCTAGAGCTTCCTTCTGTTTCTGCACCATCATCACCACCACCACCACAATTAATCAAACATAAATGAATAATAATAATAATAATAATAATAATAATAATAAAAGTTTTATTAAAAGAAATAGAAAAACTCACAGGGTTGAGAGTATGGTTTTGTCTGAAGCTCTCTTCAAGAAGCCTGGACTGCTCTTTAGAGAGGCGGAGCTTCTTTGGCCTGCCGCCACCTCCGCAGCCACCTTCATCCTCATCTTCCACGCTTCCCATCGGGTACTCTTCTTCCATCTCCGCTGCCGGTGGGTAGTTCATGTCAAGATCTCTCATGATACACCCTCCTCCTACACCAACACCACCTTCTACAATAATAAATGCAAATAAGTAATCAGAACACATACAATAAGTTTAAGTGCTGCTTATTGTTAACCATAAATCACATACCAGAACCGGATGAGGAACTCATCCCGGGGACAGCGATGGTGAGCTCCAGACCAGAAGGGCCCCCTCTCCCCAAATCCTCCATTCTAGAGAGTTTGAGAACTGAGAAAGTGGATGTGGGGGTCCATGTAGATATAGATGAGGATTATATAAGAGATATAAATGATAAATAAATACATATTAATTGGTATTAAATAAAGTATTAATGAGGGAAGAGAGAGAGAGAGAGAGAGAGAGAGAGAAGGAGGGGGGTTGTTTGACTAGCGTCGTCACGTCAAAAGGTGGAGAAAGGAGGGAGTGACACGTGTGAGCGCGCATGGAGGTGAGGTGTAGGAAAATAGCCGGCAAGTCTCCCTGTTGGGCGTTGCCGAGTCGGCTTGTCGGGTCTCAGGTCCGCTTGGGAAATCATTGGGGGGCCCACAATGGCTCAGTGGCAGCAGCGTAATTAGTGGCAAATATTAGGTTTGTTTTGGGAAGGAGGTTTTTCGCCTCTTCCCTAGGCGACGACTCTTTTATCAGGTTATCTGTCCAATTCTCGCCGTCCGATTCGGATCTGATGGTCATGTCACTGTACCCCGTTAACCAATTGGTTGATTAATTAATTAAGAGGGAAACGATGGTTATCTTTTTCTCTAGGCTACCTAATGCGCACATAAATGTTCATGGAATCACAAATAAACATCAAACGAGGATGTGTTTATATATATATATATATATATCAATGTATTTTTTTAAAACAGAAGGAATAAAACATATTTATTAAAAAAACAAAAGGTAAGAGTCCATAAATACTAACAAAAGTATTAAAAAAAAATTGGAGAAAATAACAATAATACAGCACGATAAGAATACGTTAAAGATTTACACACAACATAAAAAAAACACATTCTAGAGAAGGAGAGAAATCTTTAAGAAGACTCCGGAGTACAAGCACCGGTGAATTACTAATTAGCGCTACTCTTAACCATTAGAGGTTACTCGGTTCACTTTTTATGGGGTCTGTAAACTCCAGACTTTTCATGACCATTTGGTTTCTCTCTTCTAGTTTTTGTCTTTTTAATTTTGGGGTTACAGACACTCAAAAAATAACATTTGAGACATTTTGATAATCACAACAAAAGAAGTACAAAACTGTGCATAAAATTTTTTTCTATTTTTTATAAGCCAAATATTTCATTTTAACGCATTGGATTAAGTATTTCATGTATCTTTCGCTCTCCCTCTAAGTCATATCCTCCAAAGATTCCCCATATTAGAGAGGGACTTAGGAAAGCTAGTCAAACCAAAGTATTGCAAAAAGATAGTGTATGAACAACAAATCCGAGGATTCAATGTCAACATAGCAAATCATTTAGGTAGTTGTTAGAAGTTGGTTGCATATTCTTTTAGTTTGATTTTCCAAGTAAAAGATCTAGTTATTTCTTTTTCCTCAAGTAGAAGATTAAGAGTTTTAAACCTCCCCTTTAAATGAATTAAAAATTTAATTTTAATATAAACTTTATTCTTTTATATAATTAAAAAATGTAGGGAAAAAGGTTGATTATTTGCTTAAAAATCATATTATATTTCAAGTTATTGTTAGAAGGCATTACTTTCTATGTTCAATTATAAGTGTTCACTTTAACCTTTTAACAAAGAGTAAGATAAAGTAGTTATAATTAAAAATCCTATGCATATTTAGGATTTTCATTCTACCCATTTCTTTCTCCATCCATTAAGGTTGTTCATTTAGAGTGATAGTGGTGGAGAATAGTATATATGTAAAAATGTTGGTAAGTTGACTTTGAAAATTAACTCTTAAATTAGGTATGTGGACAGATAATTTGAGACATAAAAAGCTTCTAGAAGTTAACATTTATAATAAAATGAAAGGAGTAGATCACAAAAAGATTTACATTGTTAATATATCTATGATTTTTTAGGCTAATAAATAGTGGTTAAAGTTTTTAAAAAATAATATTGTAACTTAAAATTGTGGCACTCATTAAACATCACTATGATTAAGGGTATATATATTTTTATAAATGTGACAAGCGCATTATTATCTAAGATATGTTCAGAAAGTTGAAATTAATTGTCTATCCCATGCACATCTTAACTTAGTAACATAAGTTCACATCTATAATTGGTAATCCGCCCACCACTATATTCAATGGAACTTAAATTTTTTTACATTAATACCTTTTGCTTATTAGATTATGAACCTTGTGAATACAAGTTTGAACAAATATTTATTACATCAAAAAAGAAATAATGGGAACTATTCAAATGTGACTCTCCAGCTGCTGCAATAATAAAGGTGGGGATGTACTTAAAAAAAAAATATATTTTTAAATCAAAAGAGACCAAAAACTATTAATTTTTATCTTTGAATAGTGTCATAATTTGGAATTTGGATGTTGTTGTTCCAATAACTAAACTTTGTCTATGATTATTTGATTAAAACATTAACTAGTTAATTAATCTGACACAAATCAATTAAAGGAGCAGCAGGAAGAAAGTGGTGTGCATTTCCCCAGAGAAGATGATGATGATGAGAGTGGGGGGAGCATGAACAAGAGCAGAGCAAGTCTGTGTGGGGCTATGTCCGGAGCAATAAGCGTTTTGTCGGTTTCAAGTACGCATCAAATCATATCACTTGTCATTTATTCGGGGCATGGTTTCCTTTGCCTTTCCCCATGCGACCGCTATGCATTCACTGGCGCCTCCTGCTCCTTTCTTTTCTCTCTCACGCATTTCATCGAACACCTCTCTGCTTCGTTATCAATTACATCAAACATTTAATTTCTCTGTTTTTCTTTTGGATTTTTGCTTTGTTGCGCCCCTCTAACTGTTCAGAAACCACTGACCACTGTGTATTCACAGGCGCCTTGTCCTATTTTACCCATTTAATCAAGCACCACACATGTCCTTTCTTTCCCTAGCATTTAATCAAACATCTTGACTTCATTGTCATTTAACTTCGTGTATTTTCCCTCTTTTTTTTTTGCCACCAGCACAAACACACCAAAAAAAGCAAAATAGATTTTTTTGATAAAAAAATGTGCTTCTCAAAGGAGTTCATGAATAACTTACTTTTGGTGTGTGACACATTATATAAAAAAATCTACTATAGAAGATATTAGATGTTCTATATTATATTTGAACTCTGTATTTGTTCATGATTATTATTTTTCTGGTTTATAAATATAATAAATTTTTTTATATAAACTTCTTTTTGGTTTTTTTGTTTTTTTCTTTAATGACTTTTTGATGAATACACACTCCATGCATAATACCATCCCATGGAAGGTTTTTAGTATAGATGAATAAAATAAAAGACATAGTATTTAAAACCTGCAAAAAATTTAAACAATGAAATTAAATCGTTTGCGTCAAAATTGGTTTTTGTTAAGTTTAGGGCTGGATTTCAATTTTTTTTTTTGTTTAGGGCTGGATTTCAGGCTGAGCTTATGCTTGAGTCTCTTTGTTCATGTTCAGTTTGATAGGATGGCAATATGTTATTTCTATGAGGAAATGAACAAATAGACCTTCTCAAATTAAGTTATTCACAAAAAACCCCTTGATTTTTAGTGTTTGTAGAAGGTTCCTTTTTTTTTTTATTGCCATTTTTTTTGTGCATCCACTTGGTTTTTAATGCTGTGAATTTTGAAGTGCAAAGATGAAAATGCCCACCACACTCATCCATTGTTGTTATACTTTGGGAAATGGCCGTAAGAGCGGTTATGAATCCTGTGGGTGTGCAATGATATTGGTCTTGGCGCCTCTTTCTTCTCTTGCTTGCCCTTATATTTTCAAAAAGAAAAGAAGTGCAAAGACTTTCCTTTTTCTCATATCACCCCACAACCGTGACACCATCTCTTCTTTCTTGAAACAACGAAAGCCGCACTCTGAAGTACTAAAGCAACATGGCAACCGTAGAAAAAAATTTGGAGGTTTTACTATTGTTTTTTTTCTTTTTTTGTTGGTGTTCCAGAACTTTGTGATGAAGATTTTACAGTTTCAATTTTATGATTTTGGTTTGACGTCTTTTGTCCGATGTCTCTGTATATGGTTTTAATGTTACTTATAATGAGCTTATTTTACATAAATAAGATCATATGAAAAAACATAAATTTAAATATTTTTGATGAACTCATTTGACCATCGATATTATTGATCATCAAAATACATTAGACCTACACTAAATAAACAAATAACAACAATATTGAGAAATGGATATTAAGACTTTGATTAAAAAAATAATTAATTATTTAAGCTAGCTTCATTTTTTTTTTATTTAAATTTACTTTTTTTTTTAAATTTTCTATAATTATCTTAAATAGCTTGATTACAAGAAAAATTATTTTTCTTACCATAAAGAGGATTAGTACCACCAGGAATGTTCCCCACAACCCTTAAAAAATCAAATTGATTAGATCTAATGAAATGAATTTGGTCAGATTCATCATTGGTATACTTGTGATCTTTTTGAAAAAGGTGGATAAACCACTTCTATTAAACAGAAAACAGAAACTGACACCAATACACGAAACAACAACCAGAACCACAAGAAGTGGAAACAAAAGACAAAACAACAGAAGACCAGACAAAACAGAAAGAAACAACACCAAGCAGGTCGCCACCACGCGCCTGCAGCAAGACAGCAAGACTACTCCGTGATCTGAATCAGTGTCTCCTCAGAAGGAACGGCTCCTCCTGTCTCGTTAGTGGGACAGCCACCTCCTGCCTCCTCCACCTGGTTGCCAGCAAACTCCAAACAACGGCGGATGGCTTCACAGGGTTCCCTCAATTTCTCTCTAAGGCTCTCCGAAGCTGTAGATAACCAAGATAAAAGCATACGATCAATTTTCCTTGTTAGGTCATGAGCAGACAGACAGATAGCATTAAAAATGCAGTCATTTCTAGCAATCCAGATATTCCACACAATTGCTTTGACCACTAAGTCCCCCATGTCTTTACAAGCCGGTCTCACACCGGACCTCCAGCTCCCCCACACCAACGACATAGACACGGGCGGCTCAGGGAGATGTAGGAGCTCCACGTAATGCCTCCACACCCTTTTCGCAAAAGAGCAATGCAGAAAAAGATGGTCCACCGACTCCGTTCCGGCATGACACAGAACACACGTAGCAGTTGGGAGCATATTGCATCTACGCTTCTCTAAATTCTCAAGCGAGAGGATCCGATCTTGCCAAACAAGCCAGTTGAACACAGAAATCTTTTTGGGGCAGCTATTGCGCCAAAAGAAACGTGCGATGGGACACCGACGCCCCCCCTCCACCAGAAAATTATAAAAGGATTTCACTGTAAATTTGCCATTTCCAACAAATTTCCACCATTTGTAATCTCCGGCCATACCACAGGGTCCACGAAGCCGAGTTCTAATAGCCTGGATTTCAGGCTCGATCGCGAATGGGGCAAGCTCCAAAAGACTCGAGAGCTCAGAAATCGTACCGTTAGGTGCCCTTGTTCTACTGAACTCAACCGGCCAGATGTACATAGGCGCCCGACCGTCAACCCACCGATCTTTCCAAAAAAGAGTCTCCGTCCCTGTATTGACTCCTTGCAAAACACAGCCTCTCAAGGCCGGGATACAGCTCATCACCCCTTTCCAAAAGTAGGACACTCTTCCCAACTGTCTGGGAAACATGTTCCAACATTGGATATCGTAGTTAAACCGGATCACTTTCGCACCTCCCCACGACGAGTCCGTCATAAATTTCCACCACCATTTTCCAAGCAAAGCTTGGTTGAAGCAGCGTAAATCAAGAATACCCCAACCACCTAACTCTCGAGGTCGGCAAAGATTCTTCCAAGCAACCAACCTGCATTTAGGGTGTTCAATGTCCGGCCCAGTCCACAAAAAATCCCTACGAATCCGATCAATCTTCTTCACGACCCAACATGGGACCCTGAACAGGGACATCCAATAAGTAGGAATTGCAGTGAGGACAGAATTAACCAAAGTAAGCCGCCCCCCCAACGACAGATGTCTCACTTTCCACACAGCAAGACGCTTTCTGACTTTTGATACGAGCTCTTCCCAATCTTGCTTTCGTGGTCTGTTTCCAGAGATCGGCATACCCAGGTAGACCACCGGAAGCACACCTCTGCCGCAGCTCAAGGTGTAAGCCGCATCCATCTCAGGTAGCCGCTCCCGCGTCGTTGTGTATAGACATGTTTTAGAGAAATTCGTAGCCAACCCTGTCAACCCCTCAAAGATATACAGCAAGAGCTTAACCACCCGCAAATCCTCTAGGCCACCCGTGGTCAAAACCAGAAGATCATCCGCATAGTGCAGATTGCATCTACTGCCCATCTCCCCTAAAGGTACACCAATCAGCACTTTGGATCTCAGAGCATGGGAGAACATTGAGCAAAGTGTATCCATTACCAACACAAACAACATGGGAGATAAGGGATCCCCCTGTCTTAAACCCCTTTGATAACGAACATACCCATTTGGAGCACCATTCACCAAAATATTAGCCTTAGACGAGAATAAGATGCTTTTAATCCAACCAATCCACCGATTCCCGAACCCCCTGACCTTCAATAAATCAACCAGAAAATTCCAGTCCACCATATCAAATGCTTTAGCAAAATCCACTTTCAGAATATGCCCTTCCATCCTACGTTTGTGTAAGCTGAAAAGCAGCTCTTCCGCAGTGGCGATATTATCCAGGATACAGCGTCCTTTTATGAAAGCCGATTGTTCCGGCTCAACCAACTCATTAATAACCCTACTAAGTCGAGAGGCCAACAGTTTAGATAAGATTTTTAATGACGCGTTTATCAGACTGATGGGCCTGTAATCGCCAGGGGTTTCCGGGGCAACCACTTTAGGAATTAAAACAATATTGGCCCAGTTAATCTTCTCCAGATTTGCACTATGAGAATAGAAATCTTCACAAAGCCGGAGCAGGTCCGGACTAACCGTATCCCAATTTTGCTTAAAGAACTGAATGGGGAAACCATCCGGTCCCGGAGCTTTGTCCCCCCCCAAATCAAAAACAGCTCTTTTGATTTCCTCCAGAGTGAAAGGTCGGTCTAAACCCTCCAGATCAACTGCTCTCTTATGGGCAAAAAGTTTATGCATATCAATTCGAAGTCGAACCGGTCGACTACAACCAAATTGCGTTTTGAAGTGATCCGCGAAAATTCTACCAATTTCGCGGGGAGTTTCAACACTAACACCATTCAATCTCATCCGCGGTATGAAATTACGGTTCTTGCGGCCATTAGCAATTGCATGGAAGAATTTTGTGTTACCGTCGCCTTCTTTCAACCATTGTATCTTAGCTCTCTGTTTCCAATACACCTCTTCCTGCTTACAAATCACACCCAGGTTCTCCAGGGTGCAATTCACTTTCCTCTCCTCTTCCGCCGACAGCCTTCTTGACTCCTTCACAATATCCCAAGCCTCCACTTCATTCAATAACGCAAGCTTTTTGAGCTTAATTGATCCAAAGTTAAACTTTGCCCAATGCCGCAATTTCTCCCTCACTCCCGCCACTTTTTTTGAAAAGATGAAAGCCCCACATCCCACCGGTGCGATCCCCGACCACCAGCTATTAACAAGATCTTGAAAGCCCTCAGTGATAGTCCAAGCCAATTCAAAACGAAACGGCTTTGGAAAAAAAGAATGGGATCCCACCTCCAGCCTAATTAGAGATGGCAATTTGTACCCTACTCGAGCGGGTATGCACAGTACCCGTGCCGGTCAAAGAGGGTATTACCCTCTTTTGGACCGGGTACTGTCACGGTAAGGGTAATACCCGTTAGTTTTTGAGCGAGTGCAGGGTCGGGTAAGGGTATGCCCCCTACCCCTACCCGTACCCTTTACCCTTACCCTTACCCGGGTTGAAGAGGGTGCGGGTAAAAACCCGACTGCACGTGCCCCTTACCCTTTCATATATATATATATATATATAATTTTTTTATTAAACTAAACATTTACTCAATATCTATTTTCATGGTGATTAATTTGAAAATAATACTTCAAATTTTTCTCTTAATATATTATTTTTAAATTTTTATTTAATTTCTATATTTATATTTGATAATATTATCAAAATTGAATTTTTAGATATATATTAAAAAAATCATAATTAAATTTAAAAATAAACAAATATAAAAAAATAATGTTATAATAATTTATTCTATAAATTATAAAAAAACATCTCGAAAAAAATAACATACTAATAAAAAAATCAATTGGATATAACTTATGAGAATTACTTATAATATTTTTTTATATTCAAAAATCTTACTAGATATTTATAAAAATTTGAAGCTATATAAAATATAAATAGTAGATATATGAAAAATTTAAAAACAAAAACCAAGATAGTTAAACATAGAACAAAAACAAAAGGTAGAGTTACCATTGAGTTCTAAATAAATGTCATTTTTTTATGTGATTATATAATTTAAGATAAACAAATATATATCAACTTGTAATTTTTGAATTTATGGACATGTGTTTAAAGATTGTAATATAATGTATAATTAATTTATTTTTATTATTATTTAAATTTAATTCGATAATTTGAACAATGGGTAACAACGGGTAAGCTGGCACTCTATGAGGGTATACCCAGTACCTCGGAGTAAGGGTAAGGGTATGATTTTTACCACGAAGGGTGCGGGTAAGAGTACGGGTATGGGGGTGAGGGGTTGCAGTGCGGGTAAGGGTTTTGGCATACCCTACCCATACCCTACCCGTTGCCATCCCTAAGCCTAATCGGCACATGATCAGATCCGATTCTGGGGAGACAGTTCTGGACCACCCTAGGGAAGCACGCTAACCACTCATTATTCACGAGGAATCTATCTAGCTTGACCCAGATAGGATCCTCTTGGCCATTTGTCCAAGTGAATCTTCTTCCCAACGCGGGCGGCTCCTGCAGTCCCATATCGTGCAAAAATAAATTTGCACACCGAATGTCCTCCAAATTGGGGTTCCCCGACGATTTGTCTCCCACCTCGAAGATCGCATTAAAGTCCCCACAAACCACCCAAGGCCGTGGAGGGACCCCGAGTCTGTTTCTCAATTCATCCCAAAATTCCTGTTTACGGGGCCGCTCATTGGGCCCATACACCACCGTACATCTCCACTTAATATTTAAATTCTTCGAGGTAAAGTCAACCGTTAGACTGAACTCCCCCATCCAAATCAAAAGTCCCTGTAAAATTGTGCTATTCCAACCTATCGCGATACCACCAGCCGTACCTCTGGCGGGTAAAAATAAAAATTGATCAAGACGATGTCCACCAATCTCCCTCCAGGTAGCTTGATTGATCTCTTCCAATTTTGTCTCTTGAAGGCAACAAACATCGGCATGATGGATTGTCAAAAAGTCCTTAACTAGAAATCTCTTCGATGGCCTACCTAGCCCCCTAACATTCCAGTTTAAAATATTCATGGACAACCAATTAGCACCCTCGACCCTCCACCGAGGTCGACTCGGACCCCTCCGGGCTACACCCGTGGGACCTTTCAAGCTTACGGATATGGTTAATACAATCATTCACAGATCCAGTAAAAGAGATACCACAAGCATCACAATAATTCGCAATTTGAACATTAGACCACTCAGCAATTAATAAAGGTTTGGATCTCGTACCTTTATCGCCATCATCATCCACCCCTTTTTTCTTTGCCGATTTGGGTATCTCTACTACGTAGCCCGCCTCCTCATTGAATCTCGAGGAGGGTTTCTTTTGTCGTTCACTCTTCCTTGTTCTAGTCTGCTGCCCCATTTTAGACGTATTACTTTCCACGTGCAAGTCTGGCAACAGCTTTTTTAAATTACTTTCAAACTCTGTCAACGAATCATCCGAGTCAACTTCCATATCAGGCGACACAGAATCAGAGGACCGATACTCAGGAATTTCTCCTGCCAATTTCAATTTCGCGCCACTGATATCCCCTACAACACCGGACTCCGTTCCCGGGATTAGGGCCCAAACACCTGCCAAATATCTCCACACAAATCCCACCGGTGGGGCCACATTAGGAGCAACCGATTTATCTCTGAAGTTTACCCCCGACATCAGTTGTTCCAGCAAACTGTCATTACCCACCTTAGAGGTCTCTACACATGTAGAGGCCCCCAAGTCTCTTTCATTACAAACATCAGGCCCGCCCACCCAATCGGGCCCACCACCCCTTCTATTCCCAATGTCCCGGTCCATTTGATGCTCCACCTCACATAAATACACTGGATCCAAAGAGGCCAATCGGCCAAGATCTTCAGTGGGCCCAGCCAAACAAACTAAAGGATCCTCCATTATCTTGTCAATAATATGAGAATTCATATCCTGTCCCAGCACCGGATCAAGCGCGTCATTATTCATGCCACCTGACCCACAATCCTGGTCCGACAGCACAACATTAACCTTAACATGTTCCTCTCCTTCCTTAACCTGCTCCGTCGTACATAAATCTACAAAAACCATACCAATGAACCCTCTCCCTCAAGAGTGGTTTACCGGGACTTGGAGCATCAAGATCAATTCACCTGCATTTCAATTATAATCAAATCATATAAATACCAACATAGAGTGAAGTCAAAAAATGAAATATCATCAAAAGAAAAGAATAGAAAGGCACCAAAGTAAAAAGTTCACAGTTTTTTTTAGTGATTTGAATAGTTAGAGGATATATTGCAAGTGATGGCCTGATTTCACAACCATTGCTAACATGTTTTGGGCCATAATACAATGAAATAAACACCTTGGGCGCAAACAGATCAAGCACCCATCACCCTCTCCACAATCAAAGGATCAACATTGTTGGTCATAGCTAGTAAATTAAGGTAGAAAGAGATTGAGGAAGAGCGAGACGAAGTAGAGGTGAAGAAGCTAAAATGGTTTGTGAGAGCTGTAAAGGAAAGAAGAGTTTATGTATCACAACCATGTGATGCCACATGTATGGTGGATATTCTAGCTAGTAAAGCGATGCCAATACAAGCATAAAGATTATCGCTATAGGATAATAATAATATAATCTCCTCATCTATATCATGTGCACTTAATTTTGATATGGTTTTTACAAAATTGAATTCCTCAGAGAAATGACACGTGTCAAAAGAATATATTTTTGGTTAGGCTGACAGTAATATATAACCATAGGGATAGAGATGACGATGATGATGATATAATTTTCTCATATGTCGCCTATATTGGATTTGACTATAGTATCTATAAAATTTTGTTATGTATAAATCCATTGTATAGTTTCTTGGATAATGAAACTTGTTTGAAAGTTATCTTTTCAGTTACAGTGACAATATTATGACCATAAAGATTCTTGTTTGATAATAATGATAATATTAACTTTCTTACATGTGTCGACTATATTTAATTCATATATGATACTTGTAAATGTTATTATGTACGGATTCAAAATATAGTTTCCTCGCAAGATGGAATGTGTAATAGAATACAATTTCAATAAGGATGATAACAATATGAATATACTTCTTATAGTAATAGGATTATATAAATAGTATTACACCATAATTATATGCTATGTTTATTAGATTTATATAGCTTCCTTAATAGTATTACACTATAATTAAATGGTATTACACCATAATTATATACTTCTTATAGTAATAGGATTATATAAATGGTATTACACCATAAATGGTATCGATACAAACATACGATATGTGTTTGTATTGCTACTTTTTTTGTTAAAGTAGTAAAGATGTGATTATTATTATTATATATTTATATATATAATGTCAATATAAAACTATAAGGTGAAGTAATTATAAGCGAGATTCTACTAATTAACTTTTGTATATATACAAAAAATAATAGTAAGAAATGTGAAAATTAACATGCATAAAGGATAAATTTTAAAATCATAGCAAGCATAATATGAAATTAGCAAATATAAATAAATGCTAATATACGAGTCAAATATAAAGTAAACAAAATAAGATGTAAGGTTTAACAAAGAAACTATGGATAGAGAGGATGAAGACAATAAAATATAATAAATAATCTAAAGAATATAATAAATCACTAAAAGAAATACAATGTTAATTACAATTTTGTTTATAGAGATTGGATTACTATGTAAATAATTTTTGATTTATTAACATAACAATCATATTTTAACACTATATACAAACTATCATAATATACTTTTATGCTAATTATATTTATGTACACCCCTTGAAATTAATGATAAATAAAAAACTAATTAGTTCAATATAATTTCAAAAAAAAGCACTAGAAATGAAATTTTACTGATTTGATGAAAAAACTAATACAATATTGTGAGATCAACGCTCTAAGACTAGAAGATAAAATAATATAAAAATGATGATTTTGATACATTTAAGAATAGGTCATCATGAGCTCCACTTAAATACTTCTATAATGTTAATTATTCATCAAAGTAAAAAAATTATCAAATTAGTGAATTTTTTGGAATATTTATAAAATAGTTTTACAATAAAAGTCTTCCCATTTGCAAATTATAGAATAATATTTGTTTATTTCTATAAAATGCTAATATATAAGTTTGTAAAGTAATTGGTTTTTAAGGTTTGGCTAACAATATTTATTTATAACCAAGATACTTTTAGTTAACCAATCAAAATAAGAGAGCATTATATTTGCATAAAATAAAATTTTATAAAACAATTGATACTAGCAGATTTTTTGTCTTCTTTGCTATTTATGTTACGAGAATACATTTTTATTAGTAAATTAAATAGATAAGCATCTAAGATGTAAAATACTAAAAACATATATGTTATTTTATTTTAAAAACAAAATTATTAATTTCACTGATTAATTTATAGGAAAACAACATGGCAACATGGCAACCGTAGAAGAAATCTTGGGGTTTTTACTATTGTTATCTTCCTTTTTTTTTGGTGTTCGAGGGTTTTCTGATGAAAGATTTTACATTTTCAATTTTGTGATTTTGGTTTGATGTCTTTCGTCCGATGTCTCTTTCTATGGTTTTAATGTTGTTTCTTCTTCTTCTTCTTCTTCTTCTTCTTCTTCTTCTTCTATTTTTGATTATGGCAGATATGGTTGTATAGGATTTTATTTGTAATTTGAAATGGTTGTGTTTATGTCTTTTACCTAATGTCTCTTGGAAGATGATGTGTATCCTGCCATTGTATTTCCATGAGCATTTATTTTTGTTTGTTTTTAGTTGTGATTGTTAGTCATTTATGTACATAGATGCCTAATGTTAGCATTTGGCATTGTGGTTTGTTTGGCCTCTGAGGGAGAAAATCGGTTGTGTGCATGTTGTGTGCAAATAGAATGTGTTGTATTAATTAAAACATACAACATGTTGAACTTTGCTATGAAAAACAACTTGATCCCAGGGTCCAATTCTAGTTTAAGTTGCAACTTCAATCACCTAATGCGTGTAGATGACCTCATCCTCATAACTCAGGCTTCTAGGAAAATTTCCCTAAATATCAAACTGTGTTTATCCATTTATGAAAAGTTAAAGGGTCAGAGTTAATAATTCCAAATCTGAAATCTTTTTTCCCAATCGTTTTAATAATCGCCTCACCAAAAGTATAGCCAACATTCTTGGTTATAAGGTCGGTTCTTTCCCTTTTAGCTATCTGGAAATCCTGATCTCTCCAAAGAGATTGGCACTCTCTTATTTTTCTTCTTTGATTGATAAGATTGAGAAACCAATTTCCTTTTGGCGAAAATTACAAATATCCCCAGCTGGGAAAACAATTCTTATTAACTCCTCTATTATATCCATACCCTTGTATTATCTCTCTGTTTACCCAGTCCCCGAACGCATTCTTAATCTAATCTCCAAAGCTGCCAGGGTCTTTTTTTGGTCTAAGGATGGCAATCGAAAGGGCATCAGCTCAGTGAGTTGGAATGAAATAAGACTTAATCGTTCTGAGGGGGGCTTTCTATTCGCAAACTAGGTTTATCTAAAATCTCTTTAATGGCTAAAAATGTTTTCAACATCCTTAATAAGCATAATGTTTGGTGGATTTACATTATTGAGCACAAATATAGTGATTTCAAGCTTTGGACAGGTAACATTCCAGCTCGATGTTCTTGGTTCTTTAGGGGTCTGTGTAAAAATGCCAATATTATAAAACCTTTCCTCTGGTTGAACAACATTAATCCCTCTAATACCTCTTTCCTCTATGATCCTTGGTACTTTGAAATTCCTATTGCTTTTAAACCTACATTTATTAACATGGGCTTTGATGTTAAGTCTGTTCTTATTTTTGATCTGTTGATTGATACTCAATGGAATATAAATATGTTAAAGAATATTTTTGGAAATCAGTTGAATGATAATGCAATTTGTCACAGTCAAGTAAATTATAATCAGAACAATTTCTAGGTTTGGTTCCCTAAGTCTAAAGGCATTAAAGTTTCCTCTATGGTCTATTCTCATTTTAACCAGAATGAGAACTTGGTGGATCATTGGGATGGCTGGAATCGGTTCTGGCACCTCCATATAGCTCCAAGGGTCAAACACTACATGTGGATATTGTTGCACAATGGTGTTAAAACACATGATTACCTTTATATTTTGAACCTGGGGCATTAAGATTTCTACTGTTTTTGTAATCTGTGTGTTGAGATTGTTGAACATTTATTTCTCAATTGTTCTAAAGCTCAAGTTATTTGGAATATGATTTGTTCTGAGATTAAGAAACCTATAAATCTTGCTAATGAGATCTCATCAGGAGTTTGGCTAGATCATAATATTACTGGTAATGACCTCTTTACTCAATCATTGATAGCATCTATAGTTTGGTTCGTCTGGAAAGCTAGGTGCAACAAAATTTTCAAAGATGAGCCTCTGGATTGTAAGGCGGTGTCTTCTCAAGCAATTGGTCATGTTAGGGAGTATTTCTTTTCTCAAACTAATCATCTTGGGAAAAATATACTGTTGAATAATTTCTTTTTCTCAGACAGCCCTATTGTCACGCCCACCCCTTCTACCGAGGTAAATGTGGCACCCATCAGTTAAAATTCCCTTTTAATCGAAAGCCCGACACCCGCGCTTTAAACAAAAATCGGACCTACAAATCACAATTTACAACTTTACACCAACTACGAGTTCAAATACATAAATACTATGAATACTAATAACTCAAATTTGCGGTACAACCGCTACTAAGATCACAACACCAACTGGCAGAAATAAAGAAAAGGGGGGACCCACTGCAGTCCCTGGACTCAACCCCGACTAGCTCCCATACTCGATCAAGCAATCTAGGGTCCTCGCCTCCCTACGACTACAGACACATTCGGGTTGGTCAGAGTGGCTTAATAATTTCAAATACTTAAATACAGTATATATAAAGTATATAAATACCAACTGCTCAAATAATTTTCCAACTTTTCCAAAATACCAGAATTCTAGCAAAATACAATCTTTAAAGAACTTTCGAAACATAAATTCAACATAGATCAACATCAATTTGATTTTCTCAGAAAACACAAATTTCGTGAGAGACTGCCCTCATCACAATTCAAAAATAACATAAATCTCAAATTCAAAATACAGCAATACCCAACACTCACCCAGCATAACATGGTCTAGAAAACTCTCTAAACCTTCGCCGTGGCCGCGGCTAGGTTCAGAGCCGTCAAGGAACTCATGTCCTTAACGTTGACCCATCTGGCTCACCGGTCGGCGACCCCCGGCCACCCGATGAATATCCGATCGTGGGCTCTACGCTCCCACCCGAACCGGCCCTCGTGAAAATCAACACCCGTGTCCACCACGCCACCTCTAAAGGTCGGCCCGTGGGGACCCACTATCGCAGTAGTCGGCCCAGCCCGCCATCGCACTCAAACCATCAAGTAAATATAGCAATAATACCATCTCAGTATAAATCATAACACGGGATCCTTTTTCCGGGACAAGTATTCACATCACGGAAATAACCATTATTTTTCCACAAAACCAATGCCAAAAGTATAACAATGCATAATACCAGTAAAGCCCAGATCCACGATACCATTCCTATACCAGGAATGAAAACCAATTCTACTAACAATGCCGATAAAACATCTTTAATATGCTCACATGGTTTCGCAAATCACTCCAAATCAAAGCATATACCCATCAAAAATAATACATGAGTTGAATACTTAAATCACATATGCATGTATTTTCACTATTCACAAATACGTATAATTATACAAAACGAATGTATCAATACGGTTATCATGAACATCAATGGCAAACAAATATACGTATATTTCAACTATATATGAAATCAAACATGATAAAATGAAATATTTAAACATTTATTTCCAAAATACTAGCCATTAAACAATTATTTCAAAATAATAATAATTAAATCAATTATTTAAAATAATAGCCACTACCAACTCACCTGGTGTCCTTGGGTTCCTTCCTAGGCCCGGAACTCTCTCCTAAGCCCTCGAACAACACCCAATGTAATAATATAGTATAAATAACACATTTAAACCCAAAATAAAAATACAAAAAAATAAGAATCGACTCTCATCGCCCACTCACTCCAATCGGTTAAAACCCGACCTTACATAGTCCAACTGGCTTTCAATTGTATTTAAACCAACTCAGTTTAGACTAAACACAGCTAAACCAATCTGAACCAAGCTTAATTCCCCTGAACCAAGCTTAATTGCACTGAACCAAACTCAATTTCACTGAACCAGCTTGAACCAACTCAATTCTTATACAAAATCCATTGAACCAACTTGGTTCAGTCCAAAATCCTTAACCCAAATCAATTGAACCAAACCCAAACCATCTCAACTTGATTTGATCAAGCCCAACTCAACCAAATCAACTCAACTCAACCAAATCAACTTGGCTAACTCAACCAATTCAATCTAACCATCATCATTAACACCTTAATCATCATCATCATCAACTTAATTAATCAAAACCAAACCCTAATCTCGTAAGCTACAAAGAATGATACAGATAGAATCCCTAGAAACATCTCCACCAATCCAAGCAATTTCATTACCCATACAAGGTTTTTAACACAAAAATAATTTCACAACAACACTCTCATCAACTCCATCATAATTTCCTCAAAACAAATTCATTATTTCCTCCAAAATCACCCAAAATACATACATCTAAACATACACAAACATTAAACAAAAACAACACCAAAGAAGACCCTTACTAAGCAGAGTCACTCCCGACGATCTCTCCCACGATCTCCAAATCTTTCTCTTTAAAAACCTCTAATTTCTCCCATTTTCTCATTTTAAAACTCTCGGGTTATCAGTAGACAGGGAAGGATGAAGGAGAAGAAGATGAACAACACTCAAGCTCTAGATTTTTCTCCAACTTAAGTTTTCAGCCGAAATTCACTTTTAGTCCCTGAAAATATAATTTCTTACAAAACAGTCACTGAAAAACTCCCCAATGGTCCTTGAATTATGAAATAGTATTCCCAAAAGGTCCTTTCAAATTACCCAATGGTCCTTGTATTATAACACAATATTCCAAATGATCCCTTCCATCTTACCTTTCAGTCCTCGGTTTCCATAAACATTTCATGTCCATCCTTTTCATTTATTCTTTAACCCAAAATCTTTTAAAAACTTTTACACTTAGGTCCTTATTCTTTCCACTTGGGGTTTCTCTACAAGATTTACTCTGTAGAAAATCTTACTGCAACTGTAGTAATACCCTGAATATATTTTCCAACATGTATCCAAAGGTTCAGGGTATTACACCTATAATGTTCACATCTACAGTCTTAAATTATGAGTCTTCTTCTGCTGAAGTTGATTTATTGTTGTGGATCACTTATCAAATCTAATTTGTGCTGGTTGTTGCCATGTGTCAGCTGAGTCAAATGTGGAAGCTGAAGCCAAAGCAATGAATTTTGCTATGAGTATATGGAATGAATGGAAGATGAACATCAGGACTATCCTCACTTCCAATGGAGATCTTGTTAAAGCTATCAAGCATGGTTCTCTGCTGGAAGCCTGGAGATTGAATTCTCACATTAGATTAATCTTTCAACTTCTTGATAGTTTGGCTAATCCTTGTATTCATATTATACCTAAGAACTGGAATCGAGTTGCCCCTACTCTTGCTATACAAGGCCTTAATCTGCATGAAGTCACTCTCTTCCACCATGGCAAAGAGCTTCCAAATTGGCTGATGAACTGTATCAGAATGAATGGTTTCCTCTACTAGTCTTTTGATCTTTTGAGTTTGTTTTGTTTAGTCTTTTTATTGTTTTATAGTTTGTGGAGTCTGTTTGTTTAAAACTACGGTGTATTTTATTTTTCTTTATTTTAATAAAATTAGCTCCATGAGACCCCCACACACACACACACACACACACACACCAACACTATTAGCTTTTAACATAACCTGAATTTTTCTTGCAATGAAAAACATTTTATATTACCTTTATAATTCTTTTGATTAGTGTACTGCCTTTTCTTTGTATGCCTTTCCTCATCCTCTTCCAGCAATTTTGGTTCTATGAAAACCTCTCCCTTGACCTCTTCTTTCCATTAGCTAGATTACTTTGTAGTGGTTATATCAACTTTTGCTTGAAATGCCTTCTCCTATGATTTTTCTTCATTCTCACTTCATGTGCTTGAAGTGATCTACTAAGGTCAACTATGAGTAATTGTGTGAGAACCTTGGACTCCTCAATTGCTACAACTATATGATCAAAGAGTGGTGTTAAATTTCTTAACACCTTGGCTACAACCATTTGATCAGTAATTGTATCCCCAAATGCTTGTATCTTATCAATGATTGTCATCATCCTGGAAATAAATTCCTGCACTATTTCATTGTGTTTCATGGTTATAGTTTCAAAATCCCGCCTTAATGCCTAAAGTTTAACTACTATCACCCTTGAAGAACCTTGATACTCCTTCTGCAAGGTTGTCCATGCTTGTTTGGAAGTTGTTGTTGCTGCAATCCTTGAAAAAATGGTTTCAAGGGCTGCTTGTTGTATAAAAAACAGAGCCTTGGAATCTTTCCTTTTGTTCTCCTTCAATATTGCTTCCTCATCTGGCTCTTGATAACCATGTTCCACCAAATCCCATAAATCCTGAGATTTGAATAATGTTTTCATCTTAATGCTTCAAAAATCATAACTTTCTCATCCGAAAGTGTAGGTTGGTATACACTTATGATATTTCCATTTGATGCCATTTTTCTGAAAATATGAAAGCCTGAGAACCAGCTTTGATGCCAATATGTTAAGTATCACAATCTCACAAGTCAATGTTTTGCATGTAATACTTTGTTTTATTTTTATCCTTATTAACTGAATTAATAGTTCAATCTTACATGCATATATAATAACAATGGCACCCTTCAATTGCATCGTTTACAAAAAGATGCATATATGATATATGAAACAACACACACACACATATGTATATATATATATATATAACTAACTATAATTGCCATCAATTCAAACACAAACTTTCCAATGTTTACTTTACATATTGGTTGCCACATGGACCAATGAGATGCTTTGATCACTCTCCAACACACAGACTCGTGTTTAGTCATTCAGTGCCTTGGTAAAAATTTGAGTAGAAGCTGATAAAGCTACTACAAAATTAGCATTGAGTTTGATCAATGATACAGTCAATGATTAGATGTTTGTGGTTTTGTCGTTGCTGGGAATAGTGGTGATCAATAATTCAATAACCAGTTAGGACAGTGCACGGTAGAGATTGTACTAAAAATACGTGCACATAATGCTTGCTAAGTGGGATGTATAGGTATGCAAAGAATTAAACAAGACCAATGGGTGGACGTCTCTACGTAGTTGTATATTAAGGTTTGAGGTCAATGCTTTCTTTGATACTGCCTTGATATCAACTTTATGTCAACTGGAGAGTAAGGCTCGAGCTCGAGTTTGTGCACAGATGAGGCCTAGCACGCTCTAGTGACTTCACACTTAGTCAAGCTTTGGGACGAGCTTCGCATTCACTTAAGCTTGAGTTATTGCCAAGTTATTTATTTTTTTATTTTGAAAAAATAGATAAAATTCACAGTCTAATTTAAGAAAGGGATTTCTTATTAGACTAGTATGAGTGATTACTAAATGCTTTATGGTGATCGAACATTGTATCTTCTTGCTTTTTTTTAGGTAGAAGACAATGCGTGTAAGACTCTAATCTTGACTTTTATCACAAAAACCTGCACGTCCCTTCTGAAGACCGTAACAAAGGGGGGCTACTTCTTCTTTAGGGGGTGCTGGAGATTTTGTCAATGCCTTTAGATTATAGGTAATTGTTTACTGTCAGCAATGGCTGTTAATATTTGTTTAACTACTTTCTTCACTAAAAATTTTAACAAGCAGGATTTAAAAACATTTATTTATTTTTTTATCAAAATGGATAAATCGTACGTCTCTTTTCCAAGTCAACCACCGAAACAGATGTTTTTTTGTTTTTTAATAAAAAAAGATAATATTCATTATTCATCAGATGATAATCAGTTTCCTTCTTCCTCTTCTTGTGCAGCTGTTAGCAGCAAAGAAAAAGAACCATGTCTGGGACGCGCAAGAACATCAAAAGTCTCTTTTCTGGTCCCTCCAAGATGAGAACAAAGCTGAGCTAAACCAAAGGACTCTGCATCCATGCGCCAGCTAAGAGTGCTTGCAGCTTGAATCATTATACATCAAACCGAAATTTATCTCTTCATCTCATCAACAGTGAAAAGAATGGGTGGTCTTCTTCTTCTTCTTCATCAAGTTAAAGTCTTGAGCTACCTTCTCTTTCTCCTCTTTATCTGCCATGATACAGCTATGGGAACTCTAACTTTCAAGCCAATCAAGGCTAATTGCAGCAGCACCAAATACACAGAGAACAGCACCTTCTCCACCAACCTCAACTCCCTTTTTATCCACCCTCAAAGCCATGTCCTCATTTTTCAATCTCCACCAACCAAACTTTCGGCCAGGCCCCTGAACTCCGCCTTTGGCCTCTTCTTCTGCACTGGCGACCTCTCGGAAGACAATTGCCAACCATGCATTCAAACCGCCATCAAAGACATCACTGAGAGTTCATGCCCAAGCTCAAAACAAGCCATCATATGGTATGACTACTGTGAGCTACGTTACTCTGATACCAACTTCTTTGGACTCCCAGATACCTCTGGCTTCAACATGACCAACCCTTTTGAGAATACAAGTTCATCAAGACCGGTGGAAGTGGTAGCCCAGTTGGTGAAAGAGGCTCCGCTAGAAAATCCTATCATGTTCAAGTCCTTAGCTTTGAGATCTGAAAGCTTGGATGCTCTTGCCCAGTGTTCCTCAGACTTAACTAGACAAGGATGTAGTGATTGCTTGACTACCATCTTCACAAACATCAAGGCTTGTTGTATTGGTGCCAAGGGATGGAGATATTTAGCTCCAAGCTGTTGGATAAGATATGAAGCCACTCCTTTTCTTCAGAATGTCAATGGAGTGAATACAACCATCACTCAAAGCTATTGTTCAAGCAATGAGTTCCCAGCTTCTAATGGCCTGAATGCCACCACACAGATTGAGAGTCTTTTTGTCAAGCTTAACTGAACAAGCTCCGGCACTAAAATGGCTTCTACAACAGTAGTGTAGGAAAGGGCGTGAACAAGGTCTATGGCTTAGCACTCTGCAGAGGAGATTTACAAAAACAAGAAGGATGATTGCCAGAGCTGCCTCAAGAATGCAAGTAAAAGCATAGTAGTAGAATGTTTAAACAACGAGCAAGCCATTGAATGGTATGAGAAGTGCTTGGTCCGGTACTCCAACCAGAGTTTCTTTGGGGTGGTGGACACTGATGTTGGCAGGACACTATGCGGCCCAGAACAGATCAGTCAAGCTGACTATAACGCCACGTTGACACTAGCAATGGCTCTGATCAATGATGCACCCAATTCTCCCTTGTTTTTTAGAGCTGGAGCGCATTTGTCTAACAGCTATGTTCTTGTACAGTGCACTAGAGATCTCAGTAAGGATGGGTGCGGGCAATGCTTGCAGAATGGAATGAGTAGTGTCTCCGGTCAATGCAACCAGACCAATGGTTGGCGGTATCTCTCTGGTAGCTGCACCTTGAGGTATGAGGTCAATCCTTTCTTCGATGTGTCTTTCATATCGATTCCATCGCCAGACTCTCCTCAAGAAAAGGATGGTGGTGAGTGTTATCTGCTTATCATAGTATATGTATGTTATGTGAAGAATCAAAACTCACTAAAGAATGTTGAATTTGTTTGCATTATGAGCAGCAAGCAAGAAGAGGTCATCCGGTGTTATTATTGCTGCTATTGTTGCGCCAATTCTAGGAGTCATCCTCTTAGCTTCTATCCTCTATCTGTGGTGGAAGCTGAGTCATAAAAATGGTAGTTCATTTTAATTGTTCTGTTCTCTTAGTCATATATATGTTGATGGTCATGTGTATTCTGTTATTGAATGAGTTTGGTTCAACATTAAAAACTTAAGACTGACAGATAATTGGAGAAGATACTCAGATCCACGATGTGGAAGTACCATCTCCCCACAAACAACTAATGGTTTCATTGAATACTGCTTTTTCAGATAACAAAGGAGAGCATATACATGAACTCAGGCCGCTGACAACTCAGGAATTACCCTACATGAATCTAGCTACCATACTAGCAGCTACTAGTAACTTCGCTGTGGAAAATAAGCTTGGAGAAGGGGGATTTGGTCCTGTTTATAAAGTAATTAATTACACTAATTGTTTTTCTTACCATTAATTAACAATAATGCGGTTTCTGATAAGATGTTATCATGTTTTCAGGGTGTTCTGAATAATGGAACAGAGATTGCAGTTAAGAGGCTTTCAACAAAATCTAAGCAAGGTGCCATTGAATTTGAAAATGAGGTGAAGTTGATTGCCAAACTACAGCATAGAAATCTTGTAAGAATGCTTGGTTGGTGTGCTGAGAGAGAAGAGAAGCTGCTCATTTATGAATATCTGCCAAACAAGAGCCTTGATGCTCTTCTTTTTGGTCAGTTCCAAGTCAAACAAAACACGCTGCTATCTTAATAATTCAAGCATTCAAATATATTTTTTTTCCTTCAATTTTGATCACCAGATTCAGAAAAGCTAGTACAACTAGATTGGAATACACGGCTTCAAATCATCAAAGGAATTGCAAGAGGCCTTCTCTATCTTCATGAAGACTCACTGCTCAAAGTCATTCACAGGGACCTCAAAGCCAGTAATGTTTTATTAGACAACAAAATGACACCCAAGATATCTGACTTTGGCATGGCTAGGATATTCAGAGGAGATGAAAGTGAAGCCAATACAAACAGAGTCGTTGGAACTTAGTACGCTAAGCTCATTTTTAAGATATTTGTATTTGTGTACTATATAAAATATATATATATATATATATATATTCACACACTCACATACTAACATACACTTGAAACAGTGGTTACATGGCTCCAGAATTTGCAATGGGAGGCCTATTCTCTGAAAAGTCTGATGTTTATAGCTATGGGGTTCTCTTACTAGAAATAGTAACTGGACAAAGGAATGGAAGAGCACACTTTGAAGAACATGGCAAGACTCTTATCAGAAATGTAAGTTATAACGTTAATTCAAAGCAATTAAAACAAGAGCATAATGAGATATTAACTGTAAATTATATTGAAATACAACAGATGTGGCATTTGTGGGTTGAAGGCAGGGCACAAGAGTTGTTAGATCCTTTGCTTGCAGATTCATGTCCAATTAATGAAGCAAAGAAGTGCATCAAAATAGGATTGTTGTGTGTGCAGGAAAATACAGAGGAGAGGCCTATAATGTCTACAGTTGTTCATATGTTGAGGAGTAGTGATGAAACATTGTTTCCAGAGCCCAGCCAACCTCCCTCCTTTATGGGACAGAGAACCTTTGTGCCTGATGAATCATCATCAAGCATCAGATCTGATGCAACCAGCGCTCATTCTGTCAACCATGTTACCAATTCGGATGTCCAAGCTAGATAGTTCAATAGTTCTCTTGATCAATTAATCTTATAAGCAATTAGATGTTTGATCAAATGTTTGATGCATCAGCGAAGACGAGTGCATATTGGTCTTGAACTGGAGTTTATTTTCAATTCTGCCTTTGGGAGTGAAAAAGTGCCTAGCATTGAAGGTTTTTGTTCATTTTCATGCCTACATTTGCCACATGATTATTATTCTTTCGCCAATATGCTTACATGGTAAAATAATTTGTAATAGTTTGTTTGGTATTCAGCCGGTTGTTATTCCAAGTCAATTGTTTTCATCTGAAAAAAGCATAGCGTGGTTTCCAAAGTTCTTCTTATTATCGTTTAACGTTGATGATACATGGGGGTGATACTTATCATAGTTGAATCTCTAATACTCTGAAAATCATCTTTTGGTACTTCTTAGTATGATCAAAGACCCATTTCTTTTTAATGGTACAATCTCGTCATGCCTAAATAATTACAGAGGAGATGTAAAACATCCATTGCATCCAGCTCAGAGAACTCAGAAGAAGCCCTGCTTCTCTTACCTGGTGTGGTATTGAATTTTAAATATTTGTGGTAAAATCACATCAATATTTTTTTTTTTATTTTGCGCTAATGCCTCTGTTTTAGTTCTTATATTTTCTTATATCCACACATCTCTCTGTTTAAAATTTAGGTTGAAATCTGAAAACAGACAAAAGGGAGGACAAATTCCATGCATATCAATATCACAAAAATACATGAAGAAATGCAGAACCAAACAAATACGACCTTAGATTGAAGAGACAGAATGAAACTACAAACGTTGAGAAAAGCTCATAGGAAACAAAAACTATGCAAAACATAAATCCAAAAGTAAGGAATACAATGAAAACTTCCCAGCTATTTTGAATCTCACCATAAATCACTAGAAAGGGAATTACAGGATGATTACTGCTAGAACACTTGTGACAACAGCTGCCAAACTGATTGTTGATGCCTTGTTGCCAGCTGCTAAATGAAAAAGAAAAGAGGTTAGTATGATTTCTTCAAGATTTTGATTCTTATAATATATAATATTAAAATTTTGAGAAATTACTCACCACCATCCTTCTCTGGAGTGACTGGAGAAAGAGATGCACTTGTCGGAGGGGAAGGCGATATCAAAGTCGAATTAAAGAAAGGGTACTCCTCATACCTCAACGTACAGCTTCCTGACAGATAGCGCCACCCATTGGCTTGCTTGCATTCATTTGAAACCTTACTCATTCCTGCTTGCAGACATTCTCTGCAACTTTCCTGACTAAGATCACGAGTGCATTGCACTAAAATATAGTTAGACAAATTTTGTACAGCCCTGAAAAGCATCGGAGAATTGATTGCATCACTGATCAGAGACATTGTTAGTGCCTCCACCGAGTTATCCGCTGTTGGACTGATTTTTCCTGTGCCACAGAGTGCCTGAGCACCATTGGTATCCACTATTCCAAAGAAGTTCTGGTTTGAGTATCTAACAAAGCACTTTTCATACCATTCAATCGCTTGTGCTTTGTTTGGACAGTCTTCTACAATGCTTTTACTTGCATCCTTGAGGCAGCTCTTGCAATCATCCATTTTGTTTTGTAGATCTCCTCTGCAAAGTGCTAAGCCATAGATCTTGTTCATGTCCTCTCCTTCACTTGTGTTGTAGAAGCCCTTTTGTGCTGGAGCTTGTTCAGTTAAGCTTGACAGAAGGTTCTCAAGCTGTGTGGCAGCATTCAGGCCATTAGACGCTGGGAAGTCATTGCTTGAACAAAAGCTCCGAGTGATCTCTATGCTTGTGGTATTGAGATTCTGAAGGAAAGGTGTGGCCTCATATCTTATCCAACAGCTAGGAGCTAAATACCTCCATCCCTTAGCAGTTGTGCAACAAGACTTGATGCTTGCCAAGATGGTAGTCAAGCAATCACTACATCCTTGTCTGGTTAAGTCTGAAGAACACTGAGCCAGAGCATACAAACTTTCAGGTATCAAAGCTTGGGACTTGAACATGAGAGGATGGGCTAGTGGAGCATCTTTCACCAATTGGGATACCACTTCCACTGGCCTTTTTGAAGTGGTGTTCTCTTTATCATTGATCATCGAGAAGCCATTATTGTCTGGGTCTCCAAAGAAGTTGGTATCAGAGTAACGTAGCTCACAGTAATCATACCATATGATGGCTTGTTTTGAGCTTGGGCAGTTAGCAGTGATGTCATTAATGGCAGTTTGAATGCAGGCTTGGCAGTTGGCTTGTGGGAGGTCACCAGTGCAGAAGTAGAGGCCGAAGACAGTGGCCGGAGCCTCGCCGGCTGTTTCATTGATGGAAATGGACGATGAGGATTTGTTTTTGAGGGTGGATAAGAGGGAGTTGAGGTTGGTGGAGAAGGGGCTGTTGTCTACGTATTTGGTGGTGCCACAGTTGGCCTTGATTTGCTTGTAAGTGAGAGTTTCTATGGCAATGGAATGGTAGATGAAGAGAAGAAAGAAGAGGGTGCTCAAGGCTTTGCCATGACCATGAATGTGTAAAAGAAGAGAAGCCATTTGATGACGAGGCTTGATATATTGAGATCTAATGTGCAGAGTAGTGCTTATGAGAGTCATGCTCATGAATCATGATGTATTTATATATAGATACATCACTGTAACCCTTTGTTAGTCTTGTTCTGGTTATTGGAGATGGGTTTCAACTTTGAAAGAGTTACTAGTCAAATGCTTGATTTCCCTTCGGTCTAACAACATTTTGAAAATTCAATAAACCATATATAATAATTGTGTTGGATCATATATATATATATATATATATATATTTATAAGAATAAACCAACAATAAAACTTGTAAGAAAGAGATGGAGTGGTGGTAATTTACAATAATGAGAATTTTTTTTTTTAAATAAAATTGATAAATTACTGATTTATTAAAAAAAAAAAATAGAAACCAACCGAAGCATTGGAAGAAAAATACACTGAAAGGTATATAGAAATGATGAAGGGAAGAAAAATATATAGATTTAAAAAAATCATTCAATGGATGCTAAGAATGAGTATAGAAACGATGAGAAACTTCAAAGGAATATGTGTATATAATTTACTATTTTTTAAAGATATATAGACTTTAAAAAATTATTCAAAGAATGGTTCATTCTATTCATTGGAGATTCTTATATTATTCATATACTATACATAAGGGTTCTTTTACAGTTAAGTACTGTTTATATTCATAAAAAAGGTCATTTGTCGCTTATTATTCAGAATGGTTCACTGAAAAGGCCAATGGATGCTAAGAATAAGACGAGAACAATATATAGAATAGTGCAGAGAAGCATTATCTGGAGCATTTGGAGTCTTATATGAGACCAATTTTGAAGGCTCATCGGCGTGGAACTCATGTACGGTTATTGTTTTGTTCTGGGTTCAGTATATATGCTCATTCCTATATTTTTTTTTAAAAACTTTTTTATATAGACCTTTACTTGATTTAATATGTGATTTATTTATTTTTTTAAATATAGATCCTAATAAAGTAATATTGTAGTATATCTAGGGGTTTTATTGATTTTTTTTTTAATTTAAATTTTCTACGTCTATAAATTTTTGTAATGAATGGTAAAATTTCCCATCTTCTTCTTTGTCATTGTTTTAGTAGAAGTCTTCCACATCACCAAAGACTGCAAAGACTCACCAACGATCAAATAAATAGTCTTTTGTTAGTTGGATCCTCAATAAAATCTTCACAAGTGGTGAGAATTCGAATTTTAAGTGAAGGCATATTTCTGGAAGTGTGAATAGTGATTATGTACGGGTGGTCTCAGCATCTATGTGTGCGTGGGCCTCGCTCCCATTTGTTCCGTTGAGGTTTGTGCACATTTTTATTTTTCTTAGTGACTAGGTGGCTCATCTTAGAAGAAAAAAAAAAAACTGCAAAGACCCGAGACTCCCCGCTTGCATAATTAATGCATGTGGAAAAGTCATTAACATCTAGTGTGGAAAACTATTTTAAAAAGAAAGTGGAAATCTTATTCAAAACTGTTTCTTCTGTCCAATGTGGGAAGTATTGTGTTGTGTTTATAACATCTAGTGTTAGTGGAAGACAAATTCAAAGGCAAGAGACAAAGACTTCCATGCCATGATGCATCTTTTCTTTCTTCAAATTCCGTGTTCACATATTATCCCGGACAATGTCTGGAGTTTTTTGTTAATTGGTCATTCGTTTCCATGTTAGAAGCCTGACTTGACTTGGGTCAAGTGTCCACCGTGGTTTAGTTGGAACTTTCTTTGTGGTGCTTTTCCTAACCAACAAGGTTTATCTTTTTTCCAAAAAACAATAAATAAATAATATGAGAGATATTTTGAGTAGGAAAGACTGGAAAGTGAATTAGAGCTTGTCTTCTTTTTTTTTTAAAAAAATACACAAGAAGGAGAATAATTTGGCTGATTATTATTATTTTTTATATTAATTTAAATATTAGGTTAATATTTTGTTATTTATGTAATTATATAGTTAATCATTAGATAGCTCAATGATATAACACAAAAATACAATAAGAAAAAAAAGATTTTTTTTATATTGTTCATTAGTACTGTTTTTTAAGCCATGGTGTGGATCCTCTTTCATCAATATTATTATTAGGCCATAATATTGGTCTCCTCTTCATCAGTATTATTATTAGGTTATGGTGTGGGTCTCCTATGAAAAGAACAATAATTTTACTCTTTCAGATTATATGACAAGGAGATTTTCCTATAAAATTCATAAACTATTGTAACTAATGCACCTCTATATTTATTTGTTCTTTTGATAATCCCTTTAAATGAGAGGTGTTTATCATCTATTCATAAAAAAAAATTATATATATATATATATGAAATATTTATGAGTCCCTGAAATAATGGAATAATATTAATTTTTTATAAAACTGATCAACTATATATATTAAAAGACAAAGCAAGAGTCACATAGCTTACGTAAGGAAGAGTAGTACATATTACACATTAGATAGGAAAAAGCTTGTGAGAAGCCAAAGTACATGTAATACAAAAAAAAGAAGAAGAAGTAAGAAACAAAGAAATTGTGGTTCGGCATGAGAAAATGAAGCCTTTTCTACTATTGAGCAAATACATACCATATTATCTATTAATTATACTTTTAAAAAATACAAATAATAACATGAGTTGCATTAAATTTGTTATATATATATAAATAGATATATGGATAAACCACAAATAAAATTTAAACTTTTTTTACTTTTGAGTTGAAAGAAAAATAGGTAACCAACTACTATATGAAAAACTTGTTATGTTCACAATGTTTTAATTAATCAAATAAAATAGGGCCACAAAATTATACATAACAATTTGAAAGTTTTAAAATTTACAAATATCATATGCAAATTTAAAAATATCACAAATCTCAATAAATGCACTTTTTACATTATAAATAATTTCTAAAGAACACTTGAAATATATTAACATTTATTAAATCAAGCACAGTACTATTTTTTTTAATACTAAAAACATAAAAACAATTATTAAAACAAAAAAACAATATCGACATAAAAAGTTTCATGTCTTGTAAAATACAGCATAACTAGGGTTGCCACCTAAGGTTGAAAGGCACAACATATAATCATAAATCATATTTTACCATATTTTAACCTAAGTGGTATAGGGTCATATAACACATAAATAATTATTAAAACTAATTTCTCACACACAAAGATATCAATGTAGCCAATATTTACCTACTTTGATGAGGTTCATAATATAGACATATGGCAGACATAATAACTCAAATACAAACACATTTTTAGATTTCATTCACAACTTATAATAACTTCAATTAATCAGGAAGCTACACTTTGAAACCCATCTCAAAAATCCAAGAGAAACCATGAGCTTTGTTCCATTTATTAGGGTAAATATACCAAATTAGGGTTGAGACCTCACAGAAACTTATTGAATATTAGATATTTGCAAATAGATCCCTAATTTATCTTAAATTTTTAGACCGAGTATCATCTCATGAATGAGGACAACGTTTTGAGTCAAGTTGATGCAAACAAGACCCTTTTGTTCTAAATACAGCTGTGTTTAGAACTCCACTTCTTGATATGTTGTTCTACAAGGACAAAAATTGAAAAGCACTCCACTTCAAAAAGCAATGTGAAAATGAAAGTCAAAAGCAAGGCAACCATCTTCGCCGATCTACATATAACTCATGGTTCTTGATATGTTGCTCCAGTCAACCATCTGATCAAGGATCTAATTGCTTGCATGATTAAATAATCAAGTACATTATTACACTATCAAACTATCTAGCCTGGACATCAGAATTGGTAACATCATTGATAGAATGAACGAGGGTTGCATGAGACCCAATGCTTGAGGATGATCCATTTGACACAGAACTTCTCTGTCTCATAAAAGTTGGAGGCTGGCTGGGCTCTGGAAACACTGTTTCATCAACACTCCTCAGCATATGAACAACAAGAGACATTGTAGGTCTCACTTCTGTATTTTCCTGCACACACAACAAACCTATTTTGATGCACTTCATTGCTTCATTAATTGGATATGAACCTTCAAGCGAAGGATCCATCAACTCCACTGCTCTTCCTTCAACCCACAAATGCCATATCTGTTGTATTTAAATATAATTTACAGTTATTATCTCATTAATCACATATTGTTTTGAATTATAATAACTCACATTTCTGATAAGAGTCTGGTCATGTTCTTCAAAGTGTTCTCTTCCATTCCTTTGTCCAGTTACTATTTCAAGTACGAGAACCCCAAAACTATAAACATCAGACTTCGCAGAGAATAAGCCTCCCATTGCAAACTCTGGAGCCATGTATCCACTGTTTCAAGTGTCATCTTAATATGGGATTGTATATGCATAAAGTGTAACAAAAGCAAACATCTAAAAATGAGCTTAGCGTACTAAGTTCCAACGACTCTGTTTGTATTAGCTTCACTTTCATCTCCTCCGAAAATCCTAGCCATGCCAAAGTCTGATATCTTGGGGTCATTTTGTTGTCTAGTAAAACATTACTGGCTTTGAGGTCCCTGTGGATGACTTTGAGCAGTGAGTCTTCATGAAGATAGAGAAGGCCTCTCGCAATTCCTCTGATGATTTGAAGCCGTCTATTCCAATCTAGTTGTACTCGCTTTTTTGAATCTGTTAATCAAAATTGAGGGGGGAAACTGTTGAGGATGTTTGATCAGACACTTCATTGAAGCCACTAAGACTTGCTCCCCAGGTTTCCTGCACTCACTCTCAGTCTCCAGCTCACTCTCCACCACAGCCGAAGAGATTTCAATTCAGCACTGAATTGGGAATCACATCAAGCTAAATTTATCTTATTGTTGTATTTACTTTCACTGTATGTTTGTATTCTTATGTTTCAATTGTTCTGGTTGTATGAACTATGATGCTTCACTGGCATGCATATCAGTTGTTTGTTTAAATGCTTGAATGAATTAATGAAACGGTAGTAAGGAATTTCAGAGCATCTGATTTATCTCCTTCCTCTTTACATTTCTTCCTTCATTCCATTGTTATATTAAGAACTCATTTCGAGTGTGAAATCTGAGTGTTTTGTGAGAGTTCATTCACATTCTTTTTCACCCCATCCCAACAGTGGTATCAGAGAACTGTTAGAATGTCTGGCTCTTCATCTGCACGGGATGCCAATGTCCCTATTCTTCAAAGGAGAAAACTATAATCTCGGAGCTTGATGATGAAGGCGATGTTCGAGTCCAAGGATGCGTGGACACTAGTGGAGAAAAGGATTCGGTGAAGAAGGTGGCCGGAGCTCGTTTGAATGAATGTATTAAAAAGGATGCAAAGGCCTTGTATCTCATTCAACGGGCTCTGAGACACCAAAATCCTTGTGAGAATCTCGGAAGCTAAAGCGAAAGAAAGCAAGCTTGGGAAACCATCAAAGCAGAATTCCAAGGAAATACAACTAATCAAAGCGTCGATTCATTCTCTTCAACGGGAATTTGATCTTTGTCAAGATGAAGCATGGAGAAAGCAGGTCAAGATTATGTTAGCAAGGTCACGGACATTGTATACCGATTAGAGCTATGAAAGAAGAACTCCCTGAGAAGGCCCATTTGTGTCCAAACTCTTGAGAGGTCTCACATCAAGGTTCTCTCAGGTGGTTCACTCCATCATATCCGCAAAAGACCTCAGCACTCTCACGGTAGAAGAACTCAGTGGCTTGTTGAAGAACCATGAGTCCATAGTAAATATCGAAGGAGAACAACATCAGGAAGGAGAAAAAGCTCTTCACATTGGAAGAGGATATGCTCAAGCCGGGAGGAAGAGGGGACGTGGTCGTCGATGACAATGTGAGGAAGAGGAAGAGGCGCGCGGAAGCCTCGATCTTTGAGTCGCCATCGAGAGGATAGTCGCCCAGGAGAAGGTAGCAAGACACACAAAGGTGTTCAATGCTTTGTGTGCAAGAAATTTGGGCATGTGAAAGCCCAGTGTTGGTATAGAAAGCAGGAGGCAATATTGTAAAAGAAGAAAAGGAAAAGGAAAAGAAAAAGAGGAGCAGTTGCATTTATGGCCATTAGTGAAGAAACCGAGAAAGCAGGAGGAGTTTGGCTCATTGATAGCAGTTGCTCCACCATATGACCGAGAGATGTGAATCGTTTCAAAGTCTTGAAAGCGCTCCATGTCGATCAATCACAGTGGGGAGATGGGAATGCTCTCAAAGTCGAGGGAATTGGAAGTGTGGTTCTCTGCTCAAGCGGGAGGAAGACTAACTACCTTGAATAATGTGCAATTCGTCCCCAACCTTGCTCATAACCTATTAAGCGTTGGACAATTAATGGATTCTGGGTATGATGTTGAGTTCACCGGAGGAGTGTGCAACATCAAGAATGCCGAATCCAAAGCTCGAATAGCACAGGTATGCATGACCACCCACAACCTTTTCCCTTTGGAAGCAGATGATGTCGGATTTGCCTATTCGGCACAAATTGGAGAGGTCTCTGACCTCTGGCATAGAAAGGTATGGTCATATAAATGTGAAGAAGCTGAAGCAACTGACAGAGCAACAGTTGGTGTCGGGGATACCAAACATCAGCAATGTACAACCCTGCGAAGCTTGCTCTCAAGGAAAGCAAACACAGACGAAGTTTCCCAAAGGAATGGCAAAGCGAGTAGCAGCTCCATTGGAGTTAATTCATGCAGATCTCGTCGGACCAATCAATACTCCATCCATAGGAGGTAATATCTATTTCCTTTTGTTAACTGATGATTACTCAAGACACAGTTGGGTGTTCTTTATACAAAGAAAGCTAGAAGCTTTTGAAAAATTCAGAGAGTTCAAAGTGTTGGTGGAGAAGCAATTGTTTCTCCCAGTGAAGATACTACGCACTGACCGTGGGGGAGAGTTCACCTCCACCGAATTCAATACCTTTTGCAGAGATGCAGGTATTCGGCATCAACTATCTGTTCCTCGAACACCTCGTGAGACGGAGTGGCGAGGCGGAAGAACCGGACCGTAATGTAGATGGCGCTGCACTTCACAGTGCAAATGTCACGCCGCGAATATCGGGCAGAGCGATCGCCACCGCCGTCTATATTCTCAACCGGTCTCCCACCTCTGCTGTGAAGCTCCAAACACCTTTGGAAGCCTTGACCGAGAGAAACCGAGTGTGGATCACTCGAGTCTTGAGTGCTGGCGTATGCTCGATTGACCAAGCTCGGTCAGTTTGACTCGGGTCACTTGCGGTGTTTTCATTGGCTGCGAATCTCAAGAGCCTATAAGATCATCGTTCCGGATTCTAAACATGTACACGTCAGCAGAAGCGTTTGCTTTTTCAAAGAAAAAGACGGGGATTGGGCTGAGCGTCTTTCGAGTCGACCCATCAAGCGTGAGCCCGCACGTGAGGAAAACGTGACTTCAAAGACCAAAACTCGTGCACAATCCACACCGTTCGATCAGTTCTCTGAACGACTGGATTGTCATCTTCCAAATTGCTCTTCTTCTCCAGATATTGAAGAACCTGCGTCGGAGAAGGCGGTGGCGCTCGATGAGGTACGAAATCTCTCCGAAATCTATCACTCTTGCTCTTTTGCTCTCACTGTTGGAGATCCCATCACTTACGAAGATGCTGCGATGCATAAAGATTGGATTGCAGCCATGAAGGAAGAAGTTACTGCAATTACTAAAAACAAAACATGGAGTTTAACCTCTCTACCAGAAGGGAAGAAAACAATCGGCTTGAAATGGGTCTTCAAATCAAAGTTTAATCCAGATGGAACACTGTTAAGGAAGAAAGCTCGTATTGTGGCAAAAGGGTATTCTCAGCAAGAGGGAGTTGATTTCGAAGAAATCTTCTCTCCAGTTGCTCGCATGGAGACAGTGAGGATTTTTCTGTCCATTGGTGCTCAACGAGAATGGACTGTTTATCAACTTGACGTTAAATCGGCTTTTCTTAATGGAGAGCTCAAGGAAGAGGTCTTTGTCACACAGCCGGAAGGGTTTATAGTGAAAGGAAAAGAAGCTTGTGTGTATCGACTTCACAAAGCCTTGTATGGCCTCCGTCAAGCTCCTCGAGCTTGGTACAGTCACATCGATGCATATTTCACTTGGCTGGGACTTCGTTTTGCAGTCAAAATGAACCAACCGTGTATTGTAAGAAGGAGAAGATCACTGATTATTCGCTACTCACTTTATATGTCGATGACATCCTTTATATGGGTTCTTCCGAGATGCAAACTAAGGGAATTCAAAGAACTCCATGATGAATACCTTCGAGATGTCTGATCTCGGACTAATGAGGTACTTTCTTGGTCTTGAAATTACTCAGAAGAAAGGATCAATCTTTGTATCTCAACACAGATTCGCTGTTGATTTACTTCGCAAAGCTGGGATGGAGAATTGCAAATCAATTGATACTCCTATAAATGCAAATGAAAAACTCTCTCTGCTTGATGCTTCGTGAGAAACTCGATCCAGTGAGATACCAAGGTTAATTGGGGGAGCTATTATATTTATCTCATACTCCCGACCGTACATAGCTCAAGCTGTTTCCTTGTCATCTCGGTTCATGCAAAAACCAAGTTTGCATCACTTGGGAGCCTTGAAGAGAATCCTACACTATATCAGTGGAACAGTTAATTATGGGATTCATTATAACAGAGGTGAGAATTTTTAAATTATTTGGTTATTCGACAGGATTGGAGCAGCTCTCGGGATGACCGGAAAGAGTACCACGAGATGGATTTTTCTCACTTGGTTCGGGAGCTATAGCTCGGTGCTCCAAGAAACAGTGCCATCATCGCCTGCTCAGCACGCAGGGCAGTATATTTCTCCATCGCCGCCGCTGTGAAGCTGTTTGGTTGAGGCCTTTGTTGGGAGATTTGAATGAAGCACAACTCGCTCCACTTTCATCTCGGTGTGATAATCGGTCGCGCACTTTGTATCGCTAAAAACCACAGTCCACCATGGGCGCACAAAGCACATTGACACCCACTTTCACTTCATCCCGGATCTTATAAGAGATGAAGCAATTGATGTTAAACATCTGCAGGGATCGAAAAGCAACTTGCCGATTCGCTTACCAAACCATTGCCAAGATGCAAGTTTGAAGCCACGGAGACTTGAGTCGGGAATTAGAGACTTCTCTGATCAATGGGAGGATGTTGAGGATGTTTGATCAGACACTTCACTGAAGCCACTAAGACTTGCTCCCCGTGTTTCCCTGCACTCACTCGCTCTCCCATCTCACTCTCCACCACACAGTAAGAGATTTCAATTCAACACCTGAATTGGGAATCACATCAAGCTAAATTTATCTTATTGTTGTATTTACTTTTCACCTGTATGTTTGTATTCTTATGTTTCAATTGTTACGGTTGTATGAACTATGATGCTTCAATCGGCATGCATATCAGCTTTGTTTGTTTAAATGCTTGAATGAATTAATGAAACGGTAGTAAGGAATTTCGTAGCATCCGATTTATCTCCTTCCTCTTTACATTTTCTTCCTTCATTCCATTGTTATATTAAGAACTCATTTCGAGTGTGAAATCTGAGTGTTTTGTGAGAGTTCATTCACATTCTTTTTCACTCGATCCCAACAGAAACAATGTTAAGTGTTTGAATATATAAAGAAGGCAAAGCATGTTTGGTTTGGAACTGACCAAAAAGAAGAGCATCAAGGCTCTTGTTTGGCAGATATTCATAGATGAGAAGCTTCTCTCTCTCTCGAAAGACACCAACCAAGCATTTTTACAAGATTTCTATGCTGGAGTTTGGCAATCAACTTCACCTCATTTTTCAAATTCAATGGCACCTTGCTTAGATTTTCTTTCGAAAGCCTCTTAACTGCAATCTCGCTCCATTATTCGAACACCCTGAAAAACATGATAATCTCTTATCGAAACCGCATTATTTTTTAACTAGTGGTAAGAAAAAAACAATTGTTATAATTAATTACTTTATAAACGAACCGAATCCCCCTTCTCCAAGCTTATTTTTCAACAGACAAAGTTACCAGTTGTCGCTTGTATTGTAGCAAGATCCATGAATGGCAAATCATTACTAGTGACCTGGCTGTAATCTTCAAATTGCTTTCTTCTTCTTTTCCGAGAATAAGAAAAAAAGGTATATTACTAACCATATAAGCATCAAACAATAAAAAGGATAATTAAGTAGCATATGCATACCATTTCTCGCCTCAACCTCCACCATATATAGAGGATACAAGAACCCAAAAAGGATGAGTCCCAAACAGGGGCAACAATGGCGACAATATTAACAGCTTTTTGACTTCTTCTTTCCTTACGTTAAAAGCGTGAACTTATTACACTATATAACAAGCATAACATGCAAAATAAATCTTGAAGGTTAAAAAAAAGCAAAGATTACTCACCGCCACCATTGTTTGGTTTAGGAGACACTGGGGATAAAGTCGATATCAAGGCAAGTATCAAAGAAAGGATTGACCTCAAACCTCAAGGTACAACTACCGAGAGATAGCGCCACCCATTGGTTTTGTTGCATTCCCCTGGACACCGGCTCACCCCTCTCTGCAAGCATTGCGTGTATCCCTCCTTACTAAGATCTCTAGTGCACCGCAAGAGAACATAGCCTTTCAATGAGTTACCGATCTCCTCTTCTCCAAAGACCCACAAACATCTGATCATTGGATCGTGTCATCGATCAATCCCAATGCCGATTCACGAAAGAGTAATGCTCGCCTCAGGCGATAGTTGGTTCACGCCACATAGCCACCGAACACTATCGCTGTCCACCTTCCCAAAGAAGTTCTGTTCGAGTACCTAACAAAAGCATTTCTCATACCATTCAATGGCTTGTGTTTTTGTTTGGACGAGGCTTTCTACTATGCTTTTTACTTGCATCCTGCAGCACTCGGCAATCATCCGCTTTTGTTTTGTAGATCTCCTCCGCGAGTGCTAAGCCATAGATCTTGTTCCTGTCCTCTCCTTCACTTGTGTTGTAGAAGCCATTAAATCACTACACCAAAAAAGTGTTTTTGAGGCGGTTTAAAGTTCCCTATACAGTGCGTTTTTAACCGCCTCTATAGATATAGTGTTGGTTTTTTTACCCGCCTCTAAATCGCCTCGTATCAAGCCGGCTCTATACTTTAGAACTGATTTGTACTAACCGTTGGGGTAAGTTTTATTTGCGGAAGCGGTTTGTAATAACAAGAGTAGAGGCGGTTATAACCGCCTCTATAGCTACTAAGTTTTCATTACCTTTCAATAGTTTTAGAGGCGGTTATAACCGCCTCTATAACTACTAAGTTTTCATTACCTTCTTATAAATGGTAGAGACGGTTATAACCGCCTCTATAGCTAATAATTTTTCATTAATCCTCAATAATTTTAGAGGTGGTTATAACCACCTCTAAAAATTATAAGTGGTAGAGACGGTTATAACCGTCTCTATAGCTAATAATATCTTGCATGTTCATACTTTTAAAGGTGGTTATAATCACCTCTAAATTTGTTCATTGAATTGAATTAAATTTTAATTTTTTTCCCTATTAATAATAAATAAATTTGTTAACTTGTAAATTAAAAACATAAATTTTTCATTACATACAAAAATATACTAAATTCAAATTCCTTGACCTTTATTGACATGTTATGAGTTAAAGTGTAATGTATTTTGAGTAATAACAAAATATAAGTGTTTTACACTATTTGTGTACTTTCATTACAAAATATTTTTTGAGTTAATTACACAAAGTAAAAAAGCTTCATGTATCCTCATCTTCAACCCTCTTGATCTTTAACCATAAATTCTCCAAAATCTGCAAAAACATTAAACAAAATCCAATCTTATTCAATCAAAATCCAATCTTTTATTTAGAATAACCAAATAAAACTTGCACACAATACACTAATTTTAAAAAAAACTTAATTACAAATCTAATATTTTCAAATGGCAAAAAGGTAAAAACAGGCAAGCAAAGAAACAAACAATCTAATAATGTCAATCAATGCACTTATTGAACCCACAATACACTAACTAATTTTATATGGCATTTACATTCAAAAGATAGTATCCTCCATTGGTAGCTTCTGAAATGACAAGATAGTTTTATATTCCTTGAAAATATTATAAACAATTAAAAAAATAACTAATCTTATATTAGAACAACCTCAACCAGAGAAGTCAGCTAGAAGTCATAACATTAAAAAATTATTGGCTTTAGAAACTTGATAAACCAATAGTGTTTTTTGGGTTTGCATCTAATAGCTATGTTCCCTGCACACTGTCTAAAAAATTTTTCCAAGTGGTTACCAGGAAATACTACAGGATAATGATGCCTTGCAGTTAATTCAGCAATAATGTATGTGACAATCTTCAATGAAATAAACTTGTGTGCATCCATCATGCTTACCATGTCAAAGTCTTGTAAATTACAAGTGAAATAAACCTAATCTAAATACCCTATCATAGCAAATCAGCGAAAAGAAATCCGAAACATACATATTCCAATAAAAAGCAAAATTATTTATCCACTTACGTGCAACCATCGGGTAGTATCAGGATGATCAAAAAAGGGTTTTGCTCCTTTGGGTGTCTAGAAATCATCAAAAGATACTAGGTGATCCACAGCAGTGAAAGAATATATGATATAAAGCAACTATGAATATTCCAATTGCATTTTTTTTAATATATATTAAAGCATGAAAACTAAGTATTTGAAAACAAACAATAGCAATAATAAGAATACGAACAACAATAATAGTCATCATCGTCAACAAAATCAATTAAGACAATTTGTAAACTCAAGCAGATGAGACAGCACAGAGAAGGAAATGAAAATTTTCAACAATCTTCATCAACCAACAACCTTGGTCTACTTAACTCCCAGAGAAGAAGAAGAAGAAGATAGAAGCCTGTCGAAGGTATAGATTATTTCATGATTACAGTAGTTATCATATGGTATAATGTCTTTAACCCAAAAAGAAACAACTATGCTAAAGCACATATGTTGTTATAATCATATAACAAGACGCACTGATGGAGCATGCAGAGATGTTCTAATACAAAATGGCTTTGGTGAGGACCATAGCATATAAGTATTATTCAGTGATCATTATTAACAGAGTGGCATGACCACACTTGATAACAAAAAGTAGTCAAGTGAACATACAAATCATGTTGTATAGTGATGACGGTCACATGTCCCTGACCAGTAACCAAGGATAAAATATATTTTTCTTGCATCAAAACATGATCACTAATTGTGGAGAATTGGTTTCATGCAATCATATACAGAAAACTTATCCAATATGAAAATTATTGGTATTTTGCAAAAATGGAAGGAAATGGCAAGAAAGTGAATACATTAACTGTAAGTTTGTAACGGAGAGGTCACTTATTTAAAGCACATAGGATGGTGTGTATACATGTGTAAAAAAATTAAAACATATTTTCAAATCAAAAGACATATCTTAGTAGTATATATATATATATATATATATATATATAAGCTAATAAACAATCTAATTTTGTAACAACCGAATACATCATGAGTATCATTATCAAGACTATATTAAAAACCAAGGAGCAATTCTTCAAAATTTAAAAAGCAAGATATTGTCTTTCAAACCTGAGGAAACAATGAAATAATTTCCTTCAAAAGTAACTCCCTAATTCAACTAAAGTAGCAATTGCCTCCAAAGCACATATGGACATTGCCTACGAAAAGTATATATGAGATAAACATGACCAAATGCATCAAAGATGATAACCAACCGAAAAAGAATAAACTGGGATATTAAAATACTACAACTTAAAAATTGGAAATAAAAGTTCCATTTCTTCCCGCATTACTGAACATAATATCTAAATCACAATATGGCAAGATGTGGCATGAATCTTTTCATTAAGCCAAAGAAGAAGACTTCGACAACCCTAACCGATGAAACCTCATCCTATAGATTTGAAAAGTACTTTCAGTGTTTTATTGGTCTTTACACAGCTGTTGGATACTAAAATGGTAAACATGCATAAAAATTTAGTCTACCTTAAGCATTCTTTGTAGCGGACATAACCGCCGCCTGATTATGTCTAGAAACTCCGATAAAGCTTCCCCATTGATTAGATGCATTCTCGATCTGTTCTTACTTTTGGATGGGATTCTTCCATCCGCAGCGAGAGAAAGGACTTAACAATGCTTTGTTCCTAAAAGCAATGAATCAAGCGGATATAATTATCCAGATTTAAAATAAGGAGAAATCCAATGTCTTTAAATTATAATACTGAAACTATAGCAGCAAGAGCAAACCAAAAACATAAATTGTTCATTATTTTTGTTGCAATTCCATCATGTAAATATATTCTATAGAGTGATAACCAATTATTAAAGTATCTAGATCATTTTGCATCGACAGAAAGGATCACATTTCTGTTTTTTATGCAGTGAAACTACCCAATAACATGGGACAAATTTTGGTTGAGATAAATGAGGAACATATCACAATGATTAATCATTAGAATCAAAGCTGACGTCATACCATGACCCAATATATGATAAATATATTTTAAAGAAAATTGGTCCCTCATACATTAAATGATGATTGATACCGAATCAAAATAGCTAAAAGGTTTCAGACTACACCATTAGAACGCATAGTCCGCCGCCTGCACCCGGCTTAACCGGGTTTCCTCCATTGCTTCTTGGAAATTATCCCTCGAAAAAGCTAGACAAGCCACTGACCATCTATATGACATACGCTGGAAACTATACGATGAAGAATTAACATAAAGACCGAAAAAGTCTTCCGTAGGGAGCCAAGCTTGTTATAACACCTTCAAATGTCAAGCATTTTAAATGATATATGAATGATAAGGAAAACATCTATATGTCCACATGCAAAACAATCTAAGCATTAATTTACTTAACTTTTAGAAGAAAAATGTATCATGCTGCTCTTATTAAAATATAAATGAATAAATCTATAGGAACAAACGGATGGGTATATCAAATCAGTTACCAAGAATATAATATTAGGTACAAAATGGTACAAGTAAAAAAAAGACAAAGTTAAAAGGAACCTCGCTAGGTTTAAAAGATGATTCTCATTTAATGCACAATGGTAGAGTGATTCCACCACCAAGAATCATGTATAACAATCTGAGGGAAAACCTTCCACCAATAGTTTAAAAAATAATAATAAATAATGACAAGGAAGCCAAGAGGAATCTACCTACTTAATATTAATTGTCGATATATATTCAAAGAATTTGGTGAAGAAGATCCGCTTGATGTGGATAAGGAACTCGAAGTTGCGAAAGTTTGCTTACTTAACAATTTTGCAATGTTGCAATGCTTGTTTGGTGTACAAACTCGGGCTAATGAACAAATTAGACCCAAACAAGATCTGCTGTAGAATTGCTATGCACTAGTAGGAAGGAAACAGTTGACTCTGATGATCATATGAGATGAAATGATCCGATAAAAGTTAAAAAGAACAAAACAAGAAGCCTAAGGACGTAATTTCAAAGGCAAAGGAATAAACACATGCAACCAAGCAAAATGAAAAGCAACATATGAAAATATTAGTCATGTCGTGTCTAAGATTGTCAAAGAAACCATACTCTGTGATCCCAAAAAGAACAACCATTGTACTTGGACTCCAAACATCAAGAATAATAATTTTATCTTCAACCTTAGTATGGAAATAAAGGATGTTTCCTTTTATGCATATGCCAAGCTACTATCCTACAACAAAGCTGTTGGACTTGGGAGCAAAATTTTCAACAAAAATAATCCAAACGCAGGTATCATATTTCAGACAAAGATGCAACAAAGACGTAGGTTTTCCACAAAACAGTCAAATTAAAAACAATATTTGGCTTTTAAGTAACCACCTAATAATTGACAATTATCATCCAAAGAGAAATAAGTTATAAGAACATTGTAAACATATCAAAGTGTTTTCACTAATGTCTTCTGTACGGTATTCTTTCTCCCCAAATAAAGCATCACCCAGCACCGCAACAAAACATGCAATTTCAGCAATCATCCAAACCGAAAACACCCAGGAAAAAATTCAATATCATGTTGGATCATCCACAAAGACAAGATTTTACTTCAAGGAATGCACAGAAAAGCTAACAAGTAGAGATGGAACTTTGATATTGGAAGAAAATTACCGAGAAAAGTCTAGTATCATCACAAAAAACCACTCACATCAAAGGTTGGGGAAAAACAGTAACTTGTGCAAAAAAGGGCCAATTTTTAAAATTATATAAAATGATAAAAATAACAAGAGAAAAGAAAAGATGTAAATTACTTATAAAAAATAAATTAAATCACCTAAATGCAAAAATGAGAAGCAAACAATCAAAACAAAAAAGAGAACTAGAGAATTAATTCAAGCTAATCGTTAAACAATATGAGTAATAAAAATAAATAAATAAAATGCAAAATGCAAAATGTGAGAAACAAATAAGATCAAAACAAAAAAAAAGTGAACTAAAATAGGCTCTAGGAGAATAATCTAACAAGATAATAAAACAAAATCATAAAAATACAAAACGAAAAAATCAAAACCAAAAGGCAAACCGTAGAATAGATTTAAGTTACTCATCAAATAAAATGAGTTTTAGTACCAACGCTGATGCCAAATGAAGAAGCACATGTTGTCCATACATTTTCATAAGAAAACAAATTAATCAAAGGAAAATAATACATGCCGTCGGCTAGTTGGCCATTGTCATGCGTAGACTTACCAGTTTTCACTTTTAGGTATGGATTTGATTCAAGAGATTGTTGGTGCATATCAAGAAAGACCACCAAAGTTTTGTATGATCATCTTAGCAAACATGACAATTTACAATTTATCATCAAGGAGCAATTGACAAGGAAAATATTAGCATGTAAATGCCA
>NC_052474.1:7369116-7457464 GCF_009730915.1 Dioscorea cayenensis subsp. rotundata
TCTGTTGAAGAATTACAACCCCTGTGTTGCTTGGCACGTTCAATCTGAATTCACCAACTTGAAACATTTGATGAACCATTTTCCCAATGTGCACTTCAACCTCATTGCTCGTGATGACAATGTTGTGGCTGACGCGCTCGCTAATTTTGGAAGATCTAATATCCAGCTATCACTCTTCTTCCAAGGCCTGGATCATCCGTTCTAGTTGGATGACATCTGCAGGCGTTTCAACCTTTCTTTCTATTGTTTCTGTCCTTTTGTTTTTCTTCTAGCTTTTCTAGTTTTTTCAAAAAAAAAAACATACAATTTATATATATATACATACATATGGGTACTCAAACTAAAACTATTTTTTTAAATAGCCAAAACCTTTTTTTTTTATAAATGTGTATAAATCATAATTTTTTTGAAAAAAAACAATAGGTATAAAGAACAACAATAAAAAAATTTTTAAAAAAAAAGCAACAACTTTAAAACAGGAAACACAAAAACACTAAAAAATGAGAAAAGAGGTCCATTACCAAAGATAATGCACACATAGAAATACAACAAGAAAGAACACAGAGGGCATACGGAATAGAGCCGGCATTAGACGAGAAGAACCAAAACCCATTTGTTAAAGTCCTTTTCAAAGAGCTTTTTTTTTTTCAAAAAAATCTTAATAACTGTATTAAATGAGATGAGAATAAACACAAGGTATTTGGAAAAATTAAAAGGAAAGAATGTTAACATATATCATGCCAATAAGTAAGTCCACGTTACCTTTCTTTGATATAATCGAGAATTAATTAAGAACTTTGCTTGTATATCATATTATAACAAAAGAATATTAACATTTAAACATACACTCAGTCCTATAAATTAACAAATTAAGTTGTAATATTTTTTTTTATATAAAACAATATATAAGCCACTAATAAATTTAAAGTTTCAATTTAGAACTAAGGCCCGAATCCTCCTTGGTGAGTACTTTAAACTGTTTCACTAGTCTCCTATCCATGTCTTACCTCAGTGTCCTAATCTTGGGAAGATTGCTTCTTCCAAGGATTAAGAAAGACTTATATTAGGGATTAGGGCTAGGATCTCATCATGGAAATCCAAGCTTTTATCTATTAAACATAGGCTTACACTCATCAACTTAGTCCTCACCGTTTTGCCAACCTACAAGATGTTTATTTTTAGACTACTTAATTGGGTCACTAAGGAGATCGATAGATACGCAAAGATTTTCTTTGCTTGGGCCAAACATTGATAAGTTTTTCTGCATACTTGTTACTCGGAAGCCTCTTTGCAACCCTAAAGAGCAAGGGAAATAGGGAATCCTAAACCTTAATGATTTCAATTAGGCCCTATTAGACAAATGGTAGTGGAAAATTTTGACAAAATGGACTAGTGTGTTTCCATTGTCCTCCAAATAATGGCTCCATATCCATCATGGGTCTCCTTGCTTGGCATGGAATCTTGTGGAGCATCTTGATATGCCCCAATTTATTGTGTCATCCCCACCAATATTGCAAGCTCTTTCAACTTGGTCCAAAATATGAAGTTTCCCTACATTCAGGTCATGTATTGTGCTAATTATTAGGGATAAAGCCAACACCCTATTCAAGTGAGATAGATGGGTCAATGGATGTGCACCAATGTATCTTTGGCTAGAGCTTTTCAATAATACCAAGCAATAAATAGGAATGATCAAACATCTTATCATTTTTGCTTGCCTACACTACTCCTTTCACTTGACTCTATTGTTTTTGAGGTTAGCTGAAGGATATCGGCATCCCCTCTCAATAGCACTGACTCAAAAAGGTGGTGCCTTAACTCAATTGTGCTATTTATAATTAAATATTTCTATAAATTCTTGAGTGATGGGACAGATGTTGAATGACACGTATTCGGAAGTGCCATTGTCCTCAGAAAAATAATTATCTTCACGTGGTTAACTTGATATTATAAAAATTTCACACATAATAATCTTGCCTCAAAAAGATATAATAAGCTTCTAATTGTCGTTTGTATCCTCTACCATGCAGAAACTGAATCAATGGTCTACTTGCTTCTCTAGTGTCCTTTTTTTTAAAAAAATAAATAAATATGGATAAACCACAGCTTTATTGAAATAAAAATGAAAAGAAAACATAGGAGAAAACCTTTCACCAGAGGTGAGGAACAGAAACAAAAGACAACAATACAAAATAAAAAGATAAACAATAGCTGGGCTGGGGAAGAATATCGTCTAGCACCACATGCCTGCCCAGATTGTCAGACAGAGAGTCCTACTCCTGTGATAAGTTAAGATCTGAATCGCTAGCTTGGTTTGAGACTCTTGCACTTAAGAAATTGAGAGAGCGCTTAATTCGGTGAGATGCTTCATTGAGAGAAAGCTGTTAACTGTCAGCAGTTGTTGACAAATAAGAAAAAAACATGTTAGCAATTTTGAAGATTATAGTGTAATAGGGTAGGTAGTTGAGTGAAAGATGAGAGTATTCCGTTCGATCCAAATATTCCACAAGATGGCTAGATAGGTGAGATCCTAGAGACTTCGGTGTTGGGGAATTAGAGATGGTAACCAAGTAGTCCAAAGCTTTGGAATTGAATGTGGTGAAGAATTAGAATCTAATATTTGGGTGAAGAAATCCCAAATTTGTTCTGAGAAAATGCAATCTAGAAAAAGATGATCCAGTTTCTTAGAGGCTTTATGGCAAAGAACACAAGTGTTTGTGGAATATAGAAGGTTGCACCCTTTTCTTGAAAAGATTTGTTAGAGTGAGAATTTTATCCTCCCCAGCTATTCAACAAAGTAGAGTTATTTTGCTAAGACAACAAATTTTCCAGAAGTGGGGATAAAGCGGACTACGCATTCCACCATCTATAAGGAACTTGTAAAAGGATTTGACTGAGAACATTCCACTTTTTTCCAGTGTCCAAATGTGTAGATCATCCTGAATATTGGTACAATCTAGGATAATTTCCAACAAAGGGGATAACTCATCTAAAGAGACTAAGTTAAAAAGAATCTCTAGGGTATTTAGATGCTGGAAAAATTGTCTAATATTTATCCAAGGAGAAGTACAATCATGAGAAAGAGATGGCCAAAGATATTTAAGTGGTTGCCTAAAGTGCCATCGATCAAACCAAAGGGAGGTGTTAGCCCCACTTATGATAGATTTGGAGATGCAGGAGTGAAAATGTAGTACAGTGGTGTTCACTACTACCCAGAAGAAGGATTTATTTCTGGGTGGATTGTGAAATAAGATTCCATTAGAACTTCTATTTAAGCAATTGGCTTGAATGATTTTAGCCCAACCATTTTTTGGGTTGCAAGAGAATTTCTATCACCATTTCCCAAGGAGAGCTTTATTGAATTCTTGAAGATTAAGAATTCCCCAGTCACCCATGTTACGGGACCTGAAGATCCTATTCCAGGCTAGCCATCTAATCCCTTTGGATCACAAATTTGGTCATTTCCACAAGAAGTCTCTTCAAATTTGATCTATTTCTTTTATCACCCAGGCGGGGAAGTTTGAAAATCGACATCCAATAGACTGGACTGTTGAAAGCATGAAATTTATGAGAGTTAATCGGCAAGTAAGTTGCTTTCCAAGATGTGAGCCTAGAACGAACCATACTAATGAGTTTTACTTAGTCTGAATGTCTTGGTCTTCGTCCCAAGAAAGGGACCCCTAAGTAAGTTATAGGTAGACAATTTTTGGAACAGCTTAGGATCCTGGCAGATGTAAAATGTGGTTGGAAGCCATAATTTGTTGAGTACAAATAACTTTTTGAGTAATTTATGGAGAGACCAGAAGAACCTTTAAAAAGATAGAGAATTAATTTGATAATTTGAAGATCTTCTTGTACTCCAGCTGAGAAAAATAGCAGATCATCTGCGTATTGAAGATGACAGATGTTTATAGATTGGTCTAAAGGTACACCCACTAAAACTTTGGATCTAAGAGCATGGGTAAACATTGTACTCAGGACGTTTGCTGTTAGTGCGAATAGAAGAGGTGATAAAGGGTCTCCTTGTCCCAGACCTCTTTCACAACGAATATATCCCTAAGTAGATCCATTGATGATGAACTAGGTCTTTGCGGTACTAAGGATAGTGTAAACCCAAGTTAACCATCAAGGTCCAAAGCCCCTAGCAGCAAGAACTTCAAGAAGGAAATTCCAATCTAAAGAGTCAAAGGCTTTTGCAAAATTTACTTTGAAGACATAGCCAAGTAGTTTCCATTTTTATGGATTGAAGATTACTTCTTAAGCACCAATAATATTTTTTACAATGCACCTTCCCTTGATAAAACCTGATTGAGATCGAATTATCCACCAGATTACTAATCACTGTGCACAGACGAGAAGCAAGGATCTTGGAAACGATTTTGTAAGTGGAATTGATTAGACTAATAGGACGAAAGTCTAAAACTTCCCTTGGCGCATTGCTTTTAGCTACGAGCGCGATATGAATCCAATTTAGACGTTCGAAGTTAATTGTTGGAGCCAATATGTGTGCATTTTTGGGATTGCTCAGCTTCCAAATTCCCTTAGGGATTTTAGGCATTCATTGAGAATCAACCTCCAATGTTCTCTCAAAGTGGCATGGGATTTCTTATTTAAACAATTATTTGAAATATTTGGCTTGAGTGAAGTAAATAAATTTTTAATCTAAATTTGCCCTCGCAAGTATTGATCTTGATAATAATTAATCACATTTTTTTTTCTTTGTGAATCTACTACTCTTGAATTAAAAATCAAGCTCAGTGGATTTAGTCAATGAAGTAAAAAAGAAGTCTAGAATTCTTGGGGTCCCACGAAGGTGAAACCAGTGATCATTATGAATCAACGTTTATTTAGGAAATGAGATAGAAATGTGGATGCCGAATAAATAGAAATAGTTCCATCCACATTGGCTTGATTTTCTTTTTTTATTTTAGCAGTCTTGTTAATATTTTTCCTAAGTTTACTGCAACATTTTGTGGCCTATTATGTTTGTTTCTTCTTACTTTATAACTTTTTGTATCTCCTTCTAATATAATATGATTTATCTATTTTATTAAAAAAATAGTTAGAATGTAGCCCATGTGACTTAAAAAAAACAACAACCACAATAAGCGCATGTTTGGTTTTATATCTCCTTCTAATATAATCTAATTTATCTATTATTATTATTATTATTATTATTATTCATGCTAGACTCATAAATAAATATTCAATTTTTTACCATCACTAACACCAAATGCTAATACCGGTTTAGATTGAAAAATTTATTAACCAAATTGCCATTCAATATTATTGAGAATTATATTTAAAAAGTAATGTTAAGAAATTATCCAAAATTTTAAATTTTAATATATATATATATATTTCCTGTTTTATGTTTTCTGCATTTTTCTTCCCACTTGAATTTTTATAAGTACATAGTTATTTTCTTAGTTATTTTAATATGTTGGGTGATATTTTTTTTTAATTGTTTTTTTTAGAAAAGTGGATAAACCATTAATAAACTAGTACAAGAAAATAAAACATAGAAGCTAAAACAAAAACAATAAAAAGGAAAGAAAACAAAAAAGAAACAAAAACATAACAAAAAACAAATTAGCAAGCTAATCACTAGAGGTGAAGTACAAACATACCGAGAAAAGAACATAAAATAGAAGAACACCGAAGAACCTTAAGACATAGTGAATTAGCAATGTCCACAGTGAAATAATATGGGAACAACTCAACTGCTAAAAAGGAGAGTCACGAATCAAGATACCAAAGCATTGGGGTTGTCCTCAGTATGGGTGTTCAGAAAATCCAATGAGCATTTGAGAGCAAGAACTAACTCGCTTGGAATTCGTTATTCTTGTGGGGTCTTGAGCAGCTGAAATCCAAAAAAGGTACATATAAATAATCTTAATGATGATTGAAAAATGAGTAAGCACACATTGTTTGAAAATTCTCCTATTTCTTTCTAACCAAATATTCCTAAAAATTGCTTGAAGAAAAAGATCCCACTACACCTTAGGGATGAAATCCAACTAGTCTAAACATCAACAATGAACTGAGGGAAAATTTGTAGTCCACAGATTTGCCCAAGAAAGAACAAAATGCGTTTAGCAAAGTTACATCTGAGGAAAAGATGATCCATAGTTTTGATAGACTGTGACATAGGACACAGGTAGCCATGGCACAAAGATTACAAACTCATAAAGTGAGATTGTCCAAAATAAGAATTTTATTGTCCCATGTTAACCAACAAAAGAGTGTAATCTTACTAGGACGGCCTATTTTCCAAAAATTTGGCTTCAATTGACAACACAATCCACCAATCTAAGAGATAATATTGTAGGGAGTGCACAGAGAGTGATCTACTACTTTCTAAAGTCCAAATTCTAGTATCACATTGATTGTTTGAGCAATCCGGTAAGTAATTCAAGAGCAATAATAAATAGAAAGTGAAAGTAATCCAAAAGAAAGTGAAGGGGAAGAGGAGCTCTGAATGAAATGCTTGATGAAGATCCAGGCGGCGATGCAATCCTCAAAAAGAAATGGCCAAATATTATTGGGAGCATTGCCTTCTAACCAGTTAACATACCAAAAGGAAATAGAAGCTCCATCTATGACAATAGGGGAAATGCAAGTTCTGCTAACTACTGGGAGTAACTTAGATTGAATGCTATTCTTGCCACTATGAAAAAGATGGGGTTTCCTCCTACTTGGATTTCTTGGATTCATGCTTGCTTATCCTCTGCTATGTTTACTTTGCTTAACAATGGCCAACCTTCTAACTTGATTAAGTCCTATATGGGTGTCCGCCAGGGAGATCCTTGTTCCCTGTATCTTTTCATCTTAACTTCCCAAAATCTCACAGCTATTCTCAATAAAGCAATGGCTATGGATATGATTCTGGGTTGTGATTCTAGACTAAGCCTAAATTTCAATCACTTAATGTATGCCGATGACCTAATCCTGGTTACCAAAGCTTCCAGATTAGTAGCTAGGAATTGTAGTCTTTGTCTTTCCATTTATGCTCATTTGACTGGTCAGTTCTTGAATTCTCCAAAATCAGCTATTTATTTCCCTTCTTGGGTCAATCAGAAGCTTGCCAAAAGTATCAACTCTATCATGCATTTCAAAATTGGTAGTTTCCCACTAACCTATCTTGGGGTGTTGATTACTCCTAGAAGGATCAGAATTTCTCAATTCCAACCCCTTTTGAACCGTATTTCACACACTACTACGTTTTGGAATCATAGTTTCTTATCTAGGGCTGGTAAGTTAATTCTTGTCAATAGCTCCATTCTGGCCTTTTCTAATTACTACCTTTTTTCTTAATCTCTCCCATATTGCATCTTAAATTCAATTTCTAAGTTGGCTAGGGTCTTCCTCTGGAGTAATAGTGACAATAGAAGTGGCTTTCATCTTGTTGGGTGGAATGTAGCTACCCTTGGCAAGCATGAGGGGGGCCTTGGCATTAGAGATCTCAAATTGACTAAAATTACTTTGATGGCTAAGAATGTTTTGTGCTTCCTTAATGCCAAAGAGGTTATCTAGATGGAACTTGCAAAATTAAAGTATGGTGATAGCCAAGACTGGCTCTTAAAACCTCCGATTAATTGCTCTTGGTTTTTTGGATCCTTGTGAAAAATGGCTGAGTTCATTAAGACCAATCTTTGGATTAGAAAGATTAATCCCCAGGTTACTTCTTTCTTAACTGATCCTTGGGCTTTTGATATCCCCTTAGCTCTCAAGCCAACCTTTAAGAATATGGACCTTCACATTGATAATTTTTATTTTTTGGATATGATTGATAATATTAAGTGGGATCAAAACAATTTGCAATTCATGTTTGGTCCCAATTTCAATTCTCCTATCACTGAGAAGGGTATTATTGATCCTAATAATGCTAATGTTTGGGTTTGATATCCCCCTTCTAATAGTGCCAGGCTTTCTTATTCTGTTTACAATTTTCTGAATAAGAGGAACATAGAGAATTACTGTTGGGATGGATGGCAAAAGCTGTGGAAGCTCTCTATTGTGCCAAGAGTGAAATTTTTCATATGGCTTCTTCATGGAAGGATTTTAACAACTGATCTCCTTCATAGATTTAACTTTTCTCCTCTCACTCAATGTGTTTTTAGTAGCCTGGAAGTTGAGAATATAAAACACATATTTCTAAATTACATCAAGATTAATGTCATTTGGCATAATATGAACAATTATATGGGCTATGATATTGATTTTCAAGGTGGAATCAAAGAAGGTAGCTGGATTCATGGTGGATATGACCAGAATTGTGGCTCGTTTGGAAGGCCCATTGCAATCTCATTTTCAGGGGTGAACATGTAAATGTTGGTGGGATTGCTAACAGAGCGCTAGACCATGTTAATGAATACAGTAAAGGAAGCAGAGCCAAGATAGGGGAGTTCATTCTAAATTATAATCATTCCCCTTACCCAAATTGTCACACCCATCCCTTCTACGGAGGTAAATGTGGTACCCATCAGTTAAAAATTCCTTTTTAACTGGAAACTGACACCCCTCAAAAACCAAATCAGACTTACAAATCATAATTTACAACTTTACACCAACTACAAGTTCAAATACATAAATACAACCAATATAATTACTATAATTTATGGGTACAACCACTACAAGATCACAATAACAACAAATAGAAAGAAAGGTATGGGACCCACTGCAATCTTGGACTTAACCCTGACTAGCTCTATACTCGATCAGGTAATCTACTAGGGTCCTGCTCCTACAACTACAACACGTTTAGTTTGTCTATAGTGGTTCAATAATTTTAAATAATTAAATATAGTGTACATAAAGCATATAAAGATCAATTTCTCAAATAATTTTCTCAACTTTCACAAACACCAGAATTCTAGTAAAATACATCTTTAAAGAACTTTTGAAACATAAATTCATCACAAATCAATATCAAAATAACATATAATATAAAAACCAACCTCAAATCCACAGCCTAAAATCCTTCCTCGACTTAGTCACCGTCGCAACTAGGTTGGGAGCTGCCAAGGTCTTCATAACCTTGACGTTGGCCCACCGGTCCCTTGTGGTGACCCCGGGATCTTGATGTATCATCCAATCAGGGCTCTACGCTCCCATCTGATTTGGACAAATCAACACTCAGGTCCACCACGCAACCTCTAAAGGCTGGCCCGTGGGAACCCACTACTGTAGTAGTCGGGCCTTAGCTGGCCGTCACCATCCAAACCATCCTGTAGACGCAGTAATAATACAATCTGTATAAATGACATCACAGGGTCCTTATCCAAGACAAGCATTCACAGTACAATACATGCATACTACCAGTAAAATCTAGATCCAAAACACCATTCCTTTCCAGGAATGAAATCCAATTCCAACAAACATTGCCGATAAAACATTTTAATACACGCACATGATTTCACTAATCATTTCAAATCAAAGCATATGTAACCATAAAAAAATAAATACATGAACCAAATAATTAAATCATATATACATGTATTTTCACTGTTTACAAATACATATAATTATATAAAACAGATGTATCAATACGATTGTCATGGCACATCAACCGCAAATGAATGTAAGTATATTTCAACATTATACGCAATTAAGCATAATAAAATGAAATAATTAAACAATTATTTCCAAAATACTAGTCATTAAATAATTATTTCAAAATAATAATAATTAATCAATAATTTAAAATAATAGTCACTACCAACTCATCTGGTCTCCCTTGGGCTTCTTGCTAGACCTGGAATTCCTTTCCAAGCCTGAATAACACCTAACAGAATGATGAAATAAAATAAATAAATATATGCTAATAACCAAAATTAAACCCAAAAGAAAATACAAAAAAACAATAAGTGACTCTCTAATTGGGCCCACTTACTCCAATTGATTAAAACCCGACCTTGCATAATCCAACTAGCCTTCAATTGCTCTTAAACCAACACAATTTAGGCTAAACACTGCTGAACCAATCTCAATTCCACTAAACCAAGCTTAATTGCACTGAACCAAACTCAATTTCATTGAATCAACCTCAATCTAGCCAACCAGCCTTGAACCAACTCAATTTTTATACAAAATCTGTTGAACCAGCTTGGTTCGACTGAACCCAATTCTCCTTGAATTGGTTCAGCCCAAACCCCTTAGCCCAACATCTGAACCAAGCCAAAATCAATTTCAATCTAACTTAACCAAATAATTCAAGTCCAACCACTCAACTTGATTTGATCAAGCCTAACTCAACCAAATCAAACACAACTCAACCAATTTACTCCAACTTGATTTGATCCAACCAAATCAATTTGGCTAAACACAACCAATTCCAATCCTACCATCAACATTAACATCTTAATCATCATCATAATCATCATCAACTTAATTAACTAATCCAAATCCTAATCTCGGTGCTACAGTAATACTACAGTAAAAACCGAAAATCACATCTCCATTTCAAACAAGATTCATCGTGATTACAAGAGTTTTTCTAAAACAACTTGAAGCAACAATCATCTAAAACCATTGAACATGTTTTTCTTACTCAAATCCATCATCTTCTTCATCAAATTAATCATAATACGTACATACATGCATACATACACTCATTTATGAAAAAAATAACAAGAAAAGCTCTTACCAAGCAAGGTCAACTCTCCGACGAGCTTCCTCCTGCGATCTCCAATCCTTCACCTCAAACCTCCCATTTTTTCTTCTCACTTCTTCTTTTTTTCCTCATGTTACTGTAGCAATATGAAGAAGAAAGAGAAGAAGCCATCAAACTCTAGATTTTTCTCAACTTAAGTTTTCAACCAAAATTTATTATTAATCCCTGAAAATACAATCTCTTACACAAAAGTCTCTAAAAAGTTCATCAATGGTCCCTGAATTATGAAATAGTATTGATTACAAATCCTTACAAACTGTCTAACAATCCCTGGATTATAACACAGTATTTCAAAAAAGTCCCTTCTACCTTACTTTTCAGTCCTTGGTTTTCAGAAACATTTTATGTTAATCATTTTTCTATTACTCTTTAACCCAAAATCTTTTAGAAACTTTTACATTACTTCTTTGTTCTTTACACTTGGGGTTTCTTAACAAGATTGCTCTATAGAAAACATCTTACTGCACTGTAGTAATACACTGAATATATTTTCCAACAGGTATCCACAGGTTCAAGATATTACACAAATCCTCTGTTGTTTGTTGATGCTTCTTGGGTGTCTTCCGATACTACAGGGGGCATGGGTTTTGTTGTTATGAATACTAACATGGAACTTCTGTTTGCAGGATGGAAATAGCTGTTTGCTCTCTCAAGTATTTAAGCTAAAGGACTAGCTATGGATTGGGCTCTCAAGACAGCTAAAGATTGGAATCTTCATCTATCGTGAGTCTTCACAGATTGCGTCGAACCTAAGAAGGCAGTGGACCTGAATTCCAACAGTTACAACTTGCAAATTCAAGACTCTATTCAAAGCATCAAGCAACTTCTTAGCAGGAATGGCGCTAGAGAATTAGCAATGATCCCTCGGGAATGGAATTCTGTGGTAGATCAAATCGCAGTTCAAGGAAGGAGAATGCCACATCTCTTTCTATCACCAAGTGATGGAGCTATCTTTTTGGCTCATAAAGCTATGCCAGAGCTTTGGTCTCTTTTGTTAAGTTTTAGTTTGTTTGTATTTTAGCTGTGTTCAGTTCCTTTAACAAAAAAAACTACTGGGAGTAAAAAGGAAATATCAGCTCAAAAACATAATTTTTTTTTTGAGTAATGCTATTCTTTACTACCAGACTTCCCAAACTGCTCACCCGAATGAGTTGGCGGCTGATGTGGCATCTAACTACTCCAGCCAATCTCTTTCCTAATCTGAGACATTTATAAAACAAGGTTGGACAAAATGAAGCCCCTAAACTCGGGTGTCCCTCTCGCCCGACTTTTTGGTCCCCTCTCAAATGCCTTTGGCTCCTTCTCTTACCGTCGGCCTTCCAGCTCACGTCATCGCCGTCGCCATCACCATCCCGTCCAGTCCCAGTTGTCGCTGTCACTGTGGCTAACAACCTTTCGATCTCTTCAATTTCTTTGATCCTCTGAAGAAGGATGAGTGGCGAAGAAAGTATCGGTGAGAATGAAGATGCTGGGTGGATTGCTGGGAAGCAAGTTCGTCAACAAATGGTAATGGCGGTGATCTCTTTTTACTTTTTCTTAAGATATAGTTTTGGTGATTTTTGCCCCTTTTTTTTTGCGAAAATTTGATTGTTGTGAATTGCCAGCAAGCATTCGATCTCTTTGTTTGATTTTTGTCTATGTTTTCTTTTCTTGTTTTGTTTTGTTTTGTTTTTTATCTCGTCTTGTTTTTGACGAAAATCCTCTATGTTTGCTCTGTTTCTTGATCTCGTCTCTATGTTTGAAGGAAATTAGAGCACTGTTTTCCAATTACTTGTATCACCGTCACATAGTGGTTGATGTTGAAGAACACCAGAGGTTCTTTGAGAAAATCATTGTTATCCTCCTGACTATTAATGCCATAGAGGTATTGTCATTTTACACCTAACTGATTTCAAATGCATTTATCCCAATTGTTTTTCAAGTTATCTTGTGCCTCTTAGTATTATTATTTTAATATTTTTTTCCGAGAAATATCCTCTATGGTGAACAGGTTTGTTGTTATTTTGATTTGTGAGATGATACATTCCTTTCATGATTGCATTATTCAGCACCTGCATGCTCCTTAAGGAAGACCTGCTTTTGATTCTTGACTTTGCTTTTGGTTTGAGAACATTGAAAGTAAAAATATTGCTTTTGTCATCCATGTGATTTTATTTGGCCATTGCAACTGAATTGTACTGCTTTAATAAACTTTATTGTTTAATATCTCAATGTTTGTTTATGTTGTTCCTAGATCAAAAGAATGTGTTGCGGTCTCATACCTGATATTATGGATGATTACATATCGAATAAGTTGTTGCATTTTTTTTTGCATTGGTATATCAAACGAGAGTGGTGGTTTAATGGATATGGTAGATATTTTTCTTTGATGCACCAGAAGGTAGCATTTCTCGAATCATGTTTTTTTCTTTATTTCTTTTTTCATTCTTTTTCTTTAGGTGATTTTCTTTTGCTGCATATCAATCTAGAATTTGTTAATAACTGCTCATTTATTTGATTATGAACTAATTTCCATTTTTGCATTTTGAGCGGTTGTTAGGGACTGGATTACATAATTCGGGCTGCAAAGAAGTCAATGGTTGTAGAACTAGAAGGTATACTAGTGTGGAGGTACTGGACAAATGCATCAAGCTTTGGAACAGAGGTTGGGGCCAGATTTTGTAGTAATGAAGCAACTGCATCCTATGCTTGATGCTCACGTACATGTTATGGGGTTCAAGTGTAATGGTGTCTCCATAGATCTTCTTGTATGGCTGTCTTTACTTCTGCATGATGGTGGCGTATGCATGATTTTTTGTGTATGCATGATTTTTTCTTTTACTTCTGTATGACATATTTCCACATTTTGTCCAGGTTGCACAGTTTCTTGGCGGCATTAACTGGGCATTTTGCTTGTATGACAATGGGAGCAATTCTTATTGACATTAGAACCTTCAGTGTTGCATAGGTTGTCAAGATATCAAGAGAAACAAAGAGATGCAGTCGGGTTCGAGCCTAGAAACACTTCTAAATGAACAAGGAACAGAATTAACAGCAACAACAGTCTTGCAAATATGAAAACTATACTTTGTAATCATAATTGTGATTGACAATTATGTGAATTGTAAATATGAAATATATGAATTGTAATTGCCAGTTATGTGAATTGGAATCAGAATTGTGTAATCAGAATGCTTTTTGCATTAACAATAATATTGTAAATATGAAAACTATGACTTGTAAATACGAAAATTGTCTAGATTTTGCTGAAATATAGATTTTCTGCACAGGATTATCTGCATCATTATGAAATCTGCAGATATATGAAACATGATTTTCTGCACATGGGAAATATATGAAATATGCAAATATATGAAACAGGATTTTGCTGAAACAGGATTTTGCTGAAACAGTATTTTCTGCACAAGGGAAATATATGAAATCTGTAAATATAAACATAAATAAATGTAGAGAAATTCAAGCTCATAATTATGAAAATGGAATACATGAAACCTAAAAATTCAGTACACAGTTGCTTACATCACAGCCATGATAGAATTCAATACACATAGTTACTTTCATCCAAGGCACAACAAAATTCAACACAGTTTTGAAATCCAAATAACTACAGTACAAAACACATATTTCTGCATAAAATCTAACAAACTAGAAATCCAAAACAACATTGGATCTGCAAAGAAAACAATGACCAACTATTAAAGATCAAGCTAAAAATAAAAACAAAATAAAAACACTTATTGGTATAACTTCTTCAACAACATGCTTACCTCGGTAACAAGGCTACTGTGCTCTATTAGTCATTGTCAGATGAGTTGATGGTATATTTTGCTGCAAATATTGTATGAACTTTTAGTCATCTAAATCATATGTGTTGAAATAAAGCTTTCTAGTTACCTGTGATGAAGAATCAGTGCCAATATTTTGTAAAGTGAAGCTAGCGACATACATATTCAAAGCATTTGGAAGAGAATTTGAATTCACCTAAGAAAAAAAACTTAGTCTATTATATTAAAAATATTATATGAAACAACATAACAAATATACTCTTAAATAACATCATATTACCACACTTTCTTGAGTACAAAGTTCTTGTGTGCCATATGGAGTTTGTGTATTTCCCTTAAGATGAATCTTCTGAGTAAATAAAAATAAATAAATTTTAGCGTAGCAATTATTAAAAATAATATGAAGTTCTTGTATGTGTACCTTTTTCTTATTTCTAATGATTAATTCTTCGACTTTTGACTTCTTCCTCTTCAATGGTGGTCGGCCCTTAGTTCGAACTTTTAAAGGAGTTCGAAACTTTGTTGTTGAAGATGTTGCTTGGTGTTGTTCATGATCCACTTCCAATGAATGTTGCTTTGGATGGCTCTCCCAATAATTTGTATCATCCATCAACTTCTCAATTGCCCCATCCACAAACTTCATTAGAAAATTATATTTCTCAATAGATTGTGCTCCAATTTCAGCAGCTTTGGAAAAATGAGAGCATAAATTATTATATCGCAATTTTTGCTCACAAGTGTTTGTATCATCATAACAATTCATCACATAAGTATGCTTGCGTTTGATGTCTTTTCTCCAACGAGGTAAAATATATTGAGGTGGAAGCTCTTTGACATTCTTCTCAAGGAAAACCTTGCAAATATGTCTACAAATAATTCCTTTGAACTCAAATAAACGGCATGAGCATTTAGTGTCAAAATCAACTTCATTATGATAGACATTAAATACCACTTGTCTTCTAAATATGCCTTCTTTTTCCTCTGAAAATATCATCACTGAAATATATATATCGCCCATCCCGAATTTATAAGTACAAAATTGCAATATAGCATTCCTCTCAGTTCATCTTGCAACAATCCAAAAATTTCATTTGTGTAGGCTTCTTGTAGTTGCTTCTCAAAATAACAGTCGGTTATCATGTGAAAGCTTGTGTTAAATGAAGCAAAATCTGCTTTGTTTTCCTTTTCAATCTTGCTTTTTAATGCATTGTCATATTGCTCCACAAATTGCTTTAAAGATGTTGTTGGACAAACATAGCCATCAAAAAAAACATTTATGCTTTCACTTCTTTGTGTGGTAGACATTCCAGCCCAAAAAATTCCTTTAACATAGATAGGTGCCCATCGATGGCCAGATATTGTATAAGAAATTCAACCACTCATTTCTTTCAACATTGTAGTCCTTTACCATCTTCAACCAAGTATCTTGAATTCTTGAATATCCATTGCCTCATAAATGATGCTCTTTAATACCTTCTTTATTGCTTTGTACTCATTTAACCCTCCAAGTTTCTCAGGAACTTTCTTCATGATATGCCATAAGCAAAGTCGGTGATGAGAGTTCGGGAAAACTGCCTTAACTGCATCTTGAATAGCCATACATTGATCTGTAATTATAACCTTAGGAGCTTTACCAGCCATGCATTCTAACCAAGTATTGAACAACCAAATATAAGTTTTTGTATCTTCCTTTGACAATAAACCACATCCGAATAATATAGTTTGCCCGTGATGATTTACACCAACAAAAGGAGCAAAAGGCATGTCATACTTATTCGTCAAGTATGTCGTGTTAAATGATATTACATCACCAAAAGCCTCATAAGCTGCTATGGACATTGCATCTGCCCAAAATACATTTCTCAAATGACCTTCATCATCTATATCGATCATATGAAAAAAATTTGAATTTCTCTGGTGCATTCGAGAGAAATAATTGCCAAGGGCTTCAGCATCCCCAACACCAAGCCTAAGCTATCTTGCTTTTGCAATGTAATTTCTGCAATCTTTTTCAGTATATGTTAAATTCTCATAACCACCACTTTCAACCGCTAAAGAATGAAAATTCTTACTCAAGCCTATGCCTGCTTGATCATTTAACTCAAGTCTTCTTTTCACATATCCATCCATTTTTTTATTGCATCTCTGAAAACGAGATTTCTGTGGACTAAGTGCATGATTGTGTTAAATTAACACGCGATATAGTACACTGTCCATTATCACTGATTATAACATTTATCTTGGCTTGACAATTCATCTTAGTAGATAGTCTTAGGTTGAAAGCATTTTTGGCGGTTGATATTCTTTTGCCACCTCTTACACATGCAAGTGTGTAATATTTCAATTTTCCATCTTCTCCTGATCTTGTACTTCGTTTGGTAATACCAAAACCTTCTTGCCGAGCATATTCAATGTACAAATTGTATACTTCTTCTTGAGAATTGAGGTTCATGCCTGCTTTTGGAACAACTTTTCCACATGTTGGTACTTCCATATTTACCATGGCTTCATTTTCTTCATTCAAAATTTCTAAACTTGAAGACCCAGCTTCTATCCCCTTCTTGCATAGTTCAGAGGAGACAATTTTTTGCTCTGCCATAGTATTCTTGATTTGGATGATGGGCTACAAAACAACAAATCAATTCAGAAATTACCACCTGAAAGTGAAAAACAATGGTCTTAGAATAAACCAATTCAAAATAATATAAACTCACCTAGAGATGAAAAACTAGTGGCACAAGAAAAACAATTGAGACAACTCCTTCTCTTTTTCAGATCTGTAGACAAAAATAACTGTATAATTCCAAAAATTACTCATCAACAAAGCATGGATGATCAACCCAGTAAATAAACAAATTCAAGATCAAACCAAAGCATACCTTTGTGTGCTTCTCTGTGAATGGAGATTTTCCACAAATTTAATACTGACAACGGTGATGGCGATTTCCGGAATAGCTAGGATTGGGTGAATGACGCAGGCGGAGATCGTGAGAGAATGATGACAACGGAGATGGTGAGAGCTTGTAGAGATTTTACACAAATTTAAGACTGACAACGGTGGCGGCGATTGCCGGAATAGCTGGGATTGGGTGAGGGGACTATGGAAATAGGATGAGGATGCCGACGGTGACGATGCCGGCAGAGATCGTCAGAGAGTGATGACGACAGAGGTGGTGAGAGCTTGTGTTTGACGGCGAAAATAGGATGATGGTAGTGCGGTAGTGAGCTTGTGTTTGATGGCTGTGATGATGATGATGAAGATGCCGTGACGGCGGCGTGAGCGGCGAGAGTAGGACGATGAGAGAGAGACGGCGGCGTGAGCGGCGAGAGTAGGACGACGGGAGAGAGAAGAGAAACAGAAAGAGAGAAAAGAGAATGTTACTGCTACTATTATTATTATTATTATTATTATTAATATCCTGCTGACTCATTGTCCGCCACGTCATTCTGGTGAGCATTTCGGGAAGCTTGGTAGTAAAGAATAGCATTACTCTTTTATTTTAGATTGTGAGTAATGAAATGGCTACAGAGAGTTTTGCTTTTTGGCAGTTAAATTGAATGATCTTCAACCAACAACATTTCTTGTAGACACCCAGTTTCTACCATCACTTGCCGAGTCAAGCTATTTATTAAAACTTTGTAGGTTAGGTGATTTGAGGCCAATTTATTAAAATAATGTAGTTTCAATAATTAATTTCCAAAAAGCATATTTCTGTAATTATTTACAAAAATACGCATTTTATATTTTTTATTATTTTTTTAAATTACCGATCCCACTATGTTTTTTTAATATTTAAATTTTATTTTTTAAAAAAGAGAGGGGTCCATTATTTTTTTAATATTAAGTTTTTATTTTTTAAAAAAACTGCAAGTACGTTAGTTTTAAATTAAAAAAAATTTACATCCAAGCCCTTATAGTTTTTATTAAATTTTCTTATAACTTATTTTTTCTCACTTCTACTATCTTATTTCTACTTTCACTAATTGTAACCGACTGTTAATAATTTAAATATTTTTTTCATTGATCAAAATTGAGTAACTAGCAACCGTAGTGGAAGCTTGTTCTTTCGTCAAGAGTTCCTGCGGCCCCTTGGTCGGTGTTCCTCTCAACCAAGGTTGTCTCCTTCATTAAGTATAACAAGATTATGAATTTTGCTAGATTTAATGTGAAAAAAATAAAATAACTTTGCAAGAAAATAAAAAAACTACAATGACAAAAATTTTAAAGAAGTGCTTTTCTCTATATTGATAATTTTTTTTCTTATAAAAATACTTGTGTGTTTTAGAAAAAGGAACTTGGAGGGTTTATATAGACCAACACCTAACAAATGGATGAGTAAGATCAATTTCATCCAATGGCTCTCATGAATAGGGTAGGTGTCATATGCCACCAATAATTCATCCCAACAACCTCCTTATTATGAAAAAAATATTAAAATTATTTATTTAAATTATTAGCAGCCGATTACAATTAGTGAAAGTAGAAATAAGATTGTCAAAGTAAGAAAAAATAAGTTATAAAAAAAATTAATGAAAACTATAAGGGTTTGGATGTAAAATTTTTTTAATTTAAAAACTACTTGACCCATAGTTTTTTAAAAAAATAAAAACTTAATATTAAAAAAATAACGGCCCTTTGTTTTTTTAAAAAATAAAAACTTAATATTAAAAAAATAACGGCCCTTTGTTTTTTTAAAAAATAAAATTTAAATATTAAAAAAACACAGTGGAACCGGTAATTTAAAAAAAATAATAAAAAATTATAAAATGAGTATTTCCCTAAATAATTAGGGAAATGTTATTAAAACTACATTATTTTAATAAATTAGCCGTGATTTGACTAGGTCTATAGAATAAATGGAGAAAATTATGCGTGGCCCTTTCAAAGTGACAAAAGAAAGGCATTATATTGCACAAAAGAGAACAAACAGAGAAAAGTATGCATGACTTGCTTGCACATACTCACAAATCGGATTGACTCAGTTGCGGAATGAGTCGAATGACATTATCAAGACTACTGTTGAGACAAAAGAATAATCAGAAAGATCAACAGAAGTTCCGGACATCAAATAATATTATATATATATAACCAGCAGAGTTTTATCTCATACCTCATAAACCATGAAAAGATATGGTCATCTTCTTCTTCTCCACCGTTGCACAATATTTAGCTTCTTCTACTTTCTCATCCAATGGACATTTCTCCATTCCATTGCCATAGAAACTCTCACTTACAAGCAAATCAACCCCAGCTGTGGCACCACCAAATACGTAGACAACAGCCCTTTCTCCACCAACCTCAACTCCCTCTTATCCATCCTCAAAGGCAAATCCTCATCGTCCATTTCCATCAATGAAACAGATGGCGAGGCTCCGGCCACCGTCTTCGGTCTCTATTTCTGCACTGGTGACCTCCCACAAGCCCAATGCCAAGACTGCATTCAAACTGCCATTAATGACATCACTGTTAACTGCCCAAGCTCAAAACAAGCCATCATATGGTATGATTACTGTGAGCTACGTTACTCTGATACCAACTTCTTTGGAGACCCAGACACTAATGGCTTCTGGATGATCAATAATAAAGAGAACACCACTTCAAAAAGGCCAGTGCAAGTGGTGTCCCAGTTAGTACGGGAGGCTCCAACTGCCACTCATATGTTCAAATCCCAAGCTTTAATAAATGAAAGCTTGTATGCTCTTGCACAGTGTTCTTCAGATTTAACCACTAAAGAATGCAGTAACTGCTTGACTACCATATTGGCAAACATCACGGCTTGTTGCACTAGTGCTAATGGATGGAGATATTTGGCTCCTAGCTGTTGGATAAGGTATGAAGCCACACCTTTTCTTCAGAATCTCGGTGGAACCAGTACATCCATCTCTAGAAGCGATTGTTCAAGCGATGACTTCCTAGCTTCTAATGGCCTGAATGCCACAGCACAGCTTGAAAGCATCCTGTCAAACTTAACCAAACAAGCTCCAGCATTTAATGGCTTCTACAAGACAAGTGAAGGAGAGGACATGAACAAGATCTATGGCTTAGCACTCTGCAGAGGAGATATACAAAACAAAACCGATGATTGTCAGAGCTGCCTGCAGGATGCAAGTAAAGGCATAGTAGAAGCCTGTCCAAACAAAGCACAAGCCATTGAATGGTATGAGAAATGCTTTGTTAGGTACTCGAACCAGAACTTCTTTGGGAAGGTGGACACTGATAGTGTTCAGCGGCTATGTGGCGTGAACCAACTATCGCCTGAGGCGAACATTGCTACGGTGAATCTGGCGCTGGGATTGATCAATGACACAGTCAATAATCAGATGTTTGTGGGTGCTGGAGAAGAGGAGATCAGTAACTCATTGAAAGGCTATGTTCTCTTGCAGTGCACTAGAGATCTTAGTAAGGAGGGATGCACGCAATGCTTGCAGAGAGGGGTGAGCCAGGTGTCCATGGACTGCAACAAAACCAATGGGTGGCGCTATCTCTCAGGTAGTTGTACCTTGAGGTTTGAGGTCAATCCTTTCTTTGATACTGCCTTGATATCGACTTTATCCCCCCCAGTGTCTCCTGAACCAAACAATGGTGGCGGTGAGTAATCTTTGCTTTTTTTTAACCTTCAAGATTTATTTTTCATGTTATGCTTGTTATATAGTGTAATAAGTCCACGCTTTAACAGAAGGAAAGAAGAAGTCAAAAACTGTTAATATTGCTGCCATTGCTGCCCCTGTTTCGGGACTCATCCTTTTGGGTTCTTGTATCCTCTATATATGGTGGAGGTTGAGGCGCAGAAATGGTATGCATATGCTAGTTAATTATCCTTTTTTGATTGTTTGATGCTTATATGGTTAGTAATATACCTTTTTTCTTATTCTCAGAAAGAAGAAGAAAGCAATTTGAAGATTACAGGCCAGTCACTAATAATGATTTGCCATTCATGGATCTTGCTACAATACAAGCAGCAACTGGTAACTTTGCTGTTGAAAATAAGCTTGGAGAAGGGGGATTCGGTTCTGTTTATAAAGTAATTAATTACAATAATTGTTTTTCTTACCACTAATTAAAAATAATGCGGTTTCTGATAAGTGATTATCATGTTTTCAGGGTGTTCTGAATAATGGAACAGAGGTTGCAGTTAAGAGGCTTTCAGCAAAATCTAAGCAAGGTGCCATTGAATTTGAAAATGAGGTGAAGTTGATTGCCAAACTCCAGCATAGAAATCTTGTGAAAATGCTTGGTTGGTGTGCTGAGAGAGAAGAGAAGCTCCTCATCTATGAATATCTGCCAAACAAGAGCCTTGATGCTCTTCTCTTTGGTCAGTTCCAAACCAAACATGCTCTGCCTTCTTAATATATTCAAACACTTACATTGTTTTTCCCCCTCAATTTTGATTAACAGATTCAGAAAAGCGAGTACAACTAGATTGGAATAAACGGCTTCAAATCATCGGAGGAATTGCGAGAGGCCTTCTCTACCTTCATGAAGACTCACTGCTCAAAGTCATCCACAGGGACCTTAAAGCCAGTAATGTTTTACTAGACAACAAAATGACACCCAAGATATCAGACTTTGGCATGGCTAGGATTTTCGGAGGAGATGAAAGTGAAGCTAATACAAACAGAGTCGTTGGAACTTAGTACGCTAAGCCCATTTTTAGATGTTTGCTTTTGTTACACTTTATGTATATATAATCCCATATTAACATGACACTTGAAACAGTGGATACATGGCTCCAGAGTATGCAATGGGAGGCTTATTCTCTGCAAAGTCTGATGTTTATAGCTTTGGGGTTCTCATACTTGAAATAGTAACTGGACAAAGGAATGGAAGAGAACACTTTGAAGAACATGGCCAGACTCTTATCCGAAATGTGAGTTATTATAATTCAAAACAATATGTGATTAATGAGATAATAACTTTACATTATATTTAAATACAACAGATGTGGCATTTGTGGGTTGAAGGAAGAGCAGTGAAGTTGATGGATCCTTTGCTTGAAGGTTCATATCCAATTAATGAAGCAATGAAATGCATCAAAATAGGTTTGTTGTGCGTGCAGGAAAATACAGAAGTGAGACCTACAATGTCTCTTGTTGTTCATATGCTGAGGAGTGTAGATGAAACAGTGTTTCCAGAGCCCAGCCAGCCTCCAACTTTTATGAGACAGAGAAGTTCTGTGTCAAATGGATCATCCTCAAGCATTGGGTCTCATGCAACCCTCGTTCATTCTATCAATGATGTTACCAATTCTGATGTCCAGGCTAGATAGTTTGATAGTGTAATAATGTACTTGATTATTTAATCATGCAAGAAATTAGATCCTTGATCAGATGTTTGACTGGAGCAACATATCAAGAACCATGAGTTATATGTAGATTGGCGAAGATGGTGTTGATTTGGGGCTTAAGTTGGATGACTCGTTTTGCATTTTCAACCCTATACTATTTTATATGGGTTGATTTGTCATTTTACTTATTTGTGAACCCATTGGCCAATTTTGGAATAACTTAAGGGGTTATATGAAACTTTTCCTTGTTTTTCCCCCTTAGTATGTGTGTATTGCTCGTCATTGAAAATTAAGAGGGTTTTCTTGCTGCTCCGTGGATGTAGGCTTGATTGAAAGCCGAACCACGTTAAATTCCTGTGTTCTTGTGCATTTTTCATTTTATTTTTGCATATTTCTGTTTGTTTTTCCACAACCTTAGCGAGATTTGCAAGCCACATCACAAACCATCTCATCATCGACATCCACCTTAGTATGAAATCTCACACCAATCTCACAAGTTCCTTGCTGCATCTCCAACAATTCAAACAATCACAATGTTGACCAAGTTCAAGCAATGATTGAACTTGGCACCACCAATGACCTTAGTCATCATATCAACAGGATTATCCCTTGTATGAATTTTCCGAGCAAAAATAACCCCACCATTCACAATATCATGAACAAAATGAAAGCGAACATCTATATGTTTAGTCCGAGCATGGTGAACCTAGTTCTTTGCTAAGTGAATAGCACTCTGGCTATCACTAAATACCTCCACCCTGATTTTTGGTTAAACCCCCAAGTCCGCAATCAGTCCATGTATCCAAATGGCCTCCTTCAAAAGCTTCTGCTGTTGCCATATACTCCTTCGTAGTAGATAATGCTACAGATGAACCGCAGATGTAGACTTCCAACCGAGTAGGGCCCACTAGCCAAAATAAACAAATACCACAGTAGTAGACCTCCTATTGTCCGGATCACCGACGAAAATCGGAATCCACATAGCCAATGAGAAATCGTCATCATTCTCATGATTTCTCTCAAATTTCAGACCAACCTCCATAGTGCCTTTAATGTACCTCAATACCCACTTTGCAACTTCCCAGTGCTTTTTACCTGGATCATGCATATATCTACACACCATACTAATGACTGGAAATATCGGGTCTTGTACATACCATAGCATACATAAGACATCCAATTAAACTAGCATAAGGTACCTTCTTCATATAATCTCTTTCGACATCAGATTTTGGGGATTGATCAGCACTCAATTTAAAATGAGGAGCAAGAGGAGTACTAACTGGTTTAGTGTGTTCATCCATACCAAACCGTTGTACTATCTTCTTCAAGTATTGATTTTGACTCAGATGCACTGTGCCCTTTACTCTATCTCTACTAATCTCCATGCCCAATATCTTCTTAGCCTCTCCTAATTCCTTCATTTCAAATTCTGAGTTCAACTGGTTCTTCAACTTATCAACCTCAGCAATATTTCTTGCGGCAATTAACATGTCATCCACATATAACAATAAGAAAATGAAAGTCCCGTCCAACAAATTCTTAAAGTAAACACAAGGATCATAAAGACTTCTTGTGAATTTCTTAACTTTCATAAATTGATCAAACCTCTTGTACCATTGCCTTGGAGACTGTTTCAAACCATATAATGACTTGTTCAACCTGCAAACCAAGTCTTCCTTGCCAACTGCCTTGAAACCTTCTGGTTGTGACATGTAAATCTCCTCTTCCAAGTCCCCATGCAGAAATGCAGTCTTCACATCAAATTGCACCAAATTCAAGTCAAACTGAGCAACCAAAGCCAAAAGAATCCGAATAGATGAATGCTTTACTACTGGAGAAAAAACCTCATTGTAGTCAAGTCCTTCTCTTTGTGCATAACCTTTGGCCACCAATCTTGCCTTGAACTTCACACTATCTTTTCCCTGAGTACCTTCCTTTTTTGCATACACCCATTTGCAACCAATCTCTTTTCTTCCCTTTGGTAGCTTCACAAGCTCCCAAGTGTTATTCTTCTGAAGAGATTGCATTTCTTCATCCATAGCCTTATTCCAATCTATTTTTTCTGAACTTCTAATGGCTTCTTTATAGGTGGTTGGAATGTCATCTTCTAAAACAGGCAACGCATAAGCAACCATGTCAGCAAATCGGGGTGGCTTTCTGATTTCTCTCCTTGTCCTAGTTGCAGCTATGCTATTATCATGCTGTTGTTTAGGTTCATGCTGAGAACCTCCATCAATATTATCTGTAAAATCATTTGTAGGTGTACGGCTTGCATCCATCTGGGAACTAGATGCATTATGCTCAAACTCCACCTGTTGCACATTCCTGCTTTGCACAATTTTCTTACTAGGTTGTATTTCACTTTTGAGAAATCTGCCTTCATCAAATGTAACATCTCTGCTTAATATCAACTTTTTTTCAACTCGGGCACCATAACCTCGTATCCTTTGACACCACTCGCAAAGACCCAAAAATACACCTTTCTTTGCTCTCGGATCAAGTTTACTTTCTGTGACATGAAAGTAAGCAGAGACAACCAAAAAAATATACAAAGAATCATAATCGAGTGAGGTTTTTCCAGTCCACACATCATAAGGTGTTTTTACCTTCAAGTGCAATCGATGGTAATCTATTGATGAGGTGGCATGCATATGTAACCCGCCTCCCGCCTCAAAAACATCTTGCCCAAAGCAGCTGTTAGACAACATACACCCTCACCTTTTCCAACAAGGTCCCTGCTCATCCTCTCTCGCTACTCCCATTCGTTGTGGATTTCCCTCACCGTGAAATGCCTCATAATACCTTCATCTTCACAAAATTTCGGAAAGAATTAGACTTGTACTCACCTCCGCTGTCGGACCTCAAGCACTTTATTTTTCCTTCCGATCGATTCTCAACCATTTTTCTTCAAAACAAAAAGTGTTGAAAAACCCTCATTTTTTTAGTCTTCATTGTGTAGACCCAAACTCTTCTGCAAAAGTCATATACAAATGTAACAAACCAAAACTTTCCTCCTAAAGATGCAACCTGTGTTGGCCCCCAAACATCTGTATGCACATAATCAAGAATTCCTTCAGTCTGATGTATTGAGGTTCCAAATTTCACCTTGGTCTGTTTTCCCAATACACAATGCTCACAAAAATCAATCTTGCATGTCTTTGCACCCTTTAACAAGCCTTGCTTAACCAACCCTTGTAGTGCCTTCTCACCAGCATGTCCAAGCCTCATATGCCACAACCTAGAAGCATCAGAAACACCTTCACTCTGCTTGGCAACAATCGTAGCAGCTCCACCTACAATTGTTTTTCCTTGTAGAAAATACAAATTCTTATGTCTGGCTCCTCTCATCATAACCATAGCACCCTTGGACACTTTCAGCTCACCTGCCTCCATTGTGACTTTAAAACCTCTAGATTCTAAAGCACCCAAAGATATCAGATTTTTCTTCAGATCTGGTACATACCAAACATTTGCCAACTCCCTGATAGTTTCATTATGAAGTTTCAAACAGATTGAGCCTACTCCTTTCTTTTCACATGCATAATCATTTCCCATGAGGACTGTCCCATTATCAGATAACTCCAAACTGGTAAAATGATCCTTATTCGGACACATATGGTATGAGCAACCAGAATCCATGAATCCATGATCCAACCATTTGAAATACTATAAGAAGTGGATACCAAAGCAAACTCAGAGTCATCATCCCCCTGGGCCACAATAGCATTCTCAGTTTTCTTCTCTTTTCCCTTCTCCTTTTGCTTCAATTTTGGACAGTCTTTCTTCCAATGGCCTTTATTATGGCAGAATGAACACTCATCTTTTGCTGGAATTTTTCTACCATCTGCTGAAGTTCCTCTCAAAGCTCCTCTAGACTTGGACCGAAACTTGTTCTTCTTATCTGATTGTCGTTGCTCTGTTCGTCCCCTTACTGCTAATGCTTCTGAATTCTCAAACTGGGGCCTTCTTATCTCTCCTACGAAACTCATTATTCATCAAAGCATCAGAAACATCCTTAAATGTTATTGAATCTTTACAATAAATTAGTGTGGTGGCAAAATGATCAAACGAATCAGGTAATGAACTCAATAACAATAAGGCTTTATCTTCATCTTTAACTTCTTCATCCAGATTTAACAAATCAGCAATCAATTTATTGAAAGAGTGAATATGCTCCATCATTGGCGTATCTTCTTTGTATGAAAAACGGAAAACTTGCCTTTTCAAATACAAATGATTTTGAATGCTCTTCATCATGTATTTATCTTCCAGTTTCTGCCACAAATCCTTCGTCATAGTCTCTTTCATCACGAAATACTTCACCTCCTTTGCAAGACAGAGATGAATGGTGCCACACGCCAATCTATTCATCTTCACCCACTCATTCTGTTCCATATCATCTGGTTTATCTTCTAGGGTTACATCTAACCCTTGTTGCAGAAGAACATCCACCACTTCACACTGCCACATCCCAAAATTCGTGTTCCCATCGAATTTTTCAATTTCAAATTTTGCATTTGAAACAGCCATCCATGCCGTGCGAGATCCAATTGCTACCTGTGTTCCAGATCCAGATCCGGGCATTCTCTCACAGGATCGAATCTCTCTGATACCACTTTGTTGTGGAAAAAAACAAAACGTAAATATGCAAAAAAATAAAATGAAAAATGCACAAGAACACGGGGAATTTAACGTGGTTCGGCTTTCAATCAAGCTTCACATCCATGGAGCGAGAAGAAAACCCTCTTAATTTTTCAATGACGAGCAATACACACATACTAAGGGGAAAAACAAGGAAAAGTTTCATATAACCCCCTAAGTTATTCCAAAATTGGCCAATGGGTTCACAAATAAGTAAAATGACAAATCAACCCATATAAAATAGTATAGGGTTGAAAATGCAAAATGAGTCATCCAACTTAAGCCCCAAATCAACAGATGGTTGCCTTGCTTTTGACTTTCATGTACACATTGCTTTTTAAAGTGGAGTGCTTTTCAATTTTTGTCCTTGTAATGAGACACTGTATTTAGAACAAAAGGGTCTTGTTTGCATCAACTTGACTCAAAACGTTTTCCTCATTCATGAGATGATACTCGGTCTAATACTCAATAAGTTTCATGCGAGGTCTCAACCCTAATTTGGTATATTTACCTTAATAAATGTTACAAAACTCATGGTTTACATCTCTTGGATTTTTGAGAAGGTTTTCAAAGTGTACCTTCCTGATTAATTGAAGTTATTATAAGTTGTGAATGAAATCTAAAAATGTGTTTGTGTTTGTGTTTGTGTTGTTATGTCTGCCATATGTCTATATTATGAACCTCATCAAAGTGGGTAAATATTGGCTACATTGATGTCATTGTGTGTGAGAAATTAGTTTTAATAATTGTTCATGTGTTATATGACCCTATACCACTTAGGTTAAAATATGGTGAAATTTGATTTATGATTATATGTTGCGCCTTTCACCATTAGGTGGCAACCCTAGTTATGCTGTATTTTACAGGACATGAAACTTTTTATGTCAAAATTGTTTGTTTTTTTTTTTTTTGTAATAATTGTTTTATGTTTTTGGTATTAAAAAAAATAGTACTGTGCTTGATTTAATAAATGTTAATATGTTTCAAGTGTTCATTAGAAATTATTTATAATGTAAAAAGTGCATTTATTGAGATTTGTGATATTTTTAAATTCGTATTTTATTGGAGTATATAGTATTACTTTTTACTAAACTACTTGATATACTATATATGATATTTGTAAATTTTAAAACTTTCAAATTGTTATGTGTAATTTTGTAACCCTATTTTATTTGATTAATTAAAACATTGTGAACATAACAAGTTCTCTCGCTAGACAGCTGGGGAAAGTTCTAGAGATAAGTTGGAGGAGTCCATCTCTACCATCCGCCAGAGTCTGGATTTCCTTCGTTCAAGGATGGAGGAGACAAGGGATGATTTGCCTTCTGCGGGGACCCAGGTACAGCATACGGGAGAGTAGCAAGGCGGTTTCTGGAATGTTATGGCGGCTCAGTTGCACCGTTACTCTTTGTGTAACTTGTTTCTTGGTTTTGTTTTGTGTCCCTTGTATCACCACTTCTTGTGGTTTGTGATTGTTGTTTCTGTATTTTGCTTTCCCTTTCCCACAGCTGTGTTGTAGAAGTTTGTTGTAGTTCTTTCCTTTTTCTTTAATTAACGTGGTTTATTCATTTTTTTTAAAAAAAAAAAACAAGTTTTTCATATAGTAGTTAGTTACCTATTTTTCTTTCAACTCAAGAGTAAAAAGTTTGAATCTTATTTGTGGTTTATCTATATTTTTATTTATATATATAACAAATTTAATGCAACTCATGTTATTATTTGTCTTTTTTTAAAAGTATAATTAATAGATAATATGGTATGTATTTGCTCAATAGTAGAAAAGGCTTCATTTTCTCATGCCGAACCACAATTTCTTTCTTTTTCTGTATTACATGTGCTTTTTCTTCTCACAAGTTTTTTCCTATTGCAATCTTTTTCCTATTATTGTCCATGTCTAATGTGCAATATGTACTACTCTTCATTTTCCTTAGGTAACCTATGTGACTCTTGCTTTATCTTTTAATATATATATATATATATATATATTTATATAGTTTATCAGTTTTATAAAAAAAAATTATTATTCCATTATTTCAAGGACTCTTAAATTTTTCATATATATGTATAATTTTTTTTAATGAATATACGATAAGCACATCTCAAATACCGAGGTGCATTAGTTACAATGATTTATAAATCTTATAAGAAAATCTACTTGTCATATAATCCAAAAGGGTAAAATTATTGTTCTTTTCATAGGAGTTCTACACCATAACCTAATAATAATACTGATGAAGAGAAAACCCACATTATAGGCTAATAATAATATTGATGACGAGGGGATCCGCACCATGGCCTAAAAAACAATACTAATTAACAATATAAAAAACTCTATTCTTTTCCTTTGTATTTTTGTGTTATATAATGATTGGCTATATAATTACATAAATAACAAAATATTAACATAATAATTAAATTAATATAAAAAATCAAAATATTCAGCCAAATTATTCTCCTTCTTGTGTATTTTTTTAAATAAAATATACAAACCATTCAATTCATTAAAAACAAGCTCTAATGCACTTTCCTACTTAAAATATCTCTCATATTATTTATTTATTTATTTTTGGAAAAAAAAAATAAACTGCTTTGGTTAGAAAAAATCACCACAAAAAAATTCCAACTAAAGCATGGTGGACATGACAAATAGATGACAAGCACCCCCATTAAAGGGTAAGTCAGAAACTTGCGTGTGTGGGTAGCAAAGCTCAACGCCGACCCACGTGCCTTCACCTTGCGCGGATATGGGATTCGATCTTGAGTCCTCTCCGAAACAAACGCCCTACGCAAGGGACCCGGTACTAATTGATCCAAAGACCATTGGTAAACATGGTGGACACTTGACCCAAATCAAGTCAGGCTTCTAATATGAAAACGAATGACCAATTAACAAAGAAAACCAGACATTGTCCGGGATAATATGTGAACACAGAATTTGAAGAAAGAAAAGATGCATTATGGCATGGAAGTCTTTGTCTCTTGCCTTTGAATTTGTCTTCCACTGACACTAGATGTTATAAACACAACACAATACTTCCCACATTGGAGAGAAGAAACAGATTTGAATAAGATTTCCACTTTCTTTTTAAAATAGTTTTCCACATTCTTTTTTGAATGACTTTTCCACATGCATTAATTATGCAAGCGGGGAGTCTCGAGTCTTTGCAGTCTTTGGGTAAGTGGAAGTCTTCTACTAAAACAATGACATGAAAGAAGATGAGAAATTTCACCATTCATTACAAAAATTTATAGGCGAAGAAAATTTAAATTAAAAAAAATCAACAAGACACCTAGATATACTATAATCTTACTTTATTAATTATGATCTATATTTCAAAAAAATTAATAAATCACATATTAAATCAAGTTAAGGTCTATATAAAAAAGTTAAAAAAAATATATATATATAGGAATGAGCACATACACTGAAAGAAACACTAACCGTACATGAGTTCCAAGCAGATGAGCCTCCAAAATTGGGGGGTAATAACCCTCATGGCCACGAATGTTTTTAATTTATATCGTTGTGGCCACAAATCTTTTTTTTGTAACACGAAAGCTACTTAACTTTTCTCTGGTTGCCTGTGTGGCCATAATGGCTTTTTTTAAGGCGGTTTCTAACAAGTTTGCTGATGTGACGCTAATGTAGTGCTGACATGGCGCCGGAAACAGCCTTAAAACAAGTTGTTATGGCCACAAGTGCAACCAGAGAAAAGTTAAGTGGCCTTTGTGTTACAAAAAAAAAGTTTTGTGACCATAGCGTTATAAGCGCAAATATTTGTGACCACTAGGGGAACAACCCCCCAAAATTGGTCTCATATAAGACTCCAAATGCTCAAGACAATGCTTCTCTGCACTATTTTATATATTGTTCTCGTCTTATTCTTAGCATCCATTAGCCTTTCAGTGAACCATTCTTTGAATAATTTTTTTTTAAAGGTGAATAAACCACAGTCATTAAAAAAAATAGAACAGTCCAACAAGCCGAAGCCCACCAACCAACCCACAAAACAAAACAAGAAGAAAATAACCAGGAACTACCAAAGGTGGCCAGACAGACACATGCAACAAACAGGCCTAAGGGAAAGAACCCCTAGGGGAGGAAAATACAACCACAAAGACTACATCCCGCCAGAAGGGGGGTCGTGCTCAAGGGGGACACCCAGGGCTGGGTCCCTAGCGAAGAGAAACTCAAGGTTGTGCTTGACTTTGGCCATTGGTTCCTCCAACCTCGCTTTCTTCGAATCAGGGGCTGCAACACACCATAATAGAAGCATATGAACAATTTTAGAAATAATAAAAGTATTCGGTAGACAATTAGCAGAAAAAATATGATTATTTCTTTCAAGCCAAATATTTCAGGTGATTGCACGAACAAGCCAGTCCCAGAAGGACAAGAGTGGCTTTCTGAGGCTTTTTCTCCAATCCCCCTTTAATCATTGAGGGACTGAGGGATGCGACACTCCCCGAGGAGCTGGCCAAAGAATTGCCAAATGTGAGAAGCCACAGGGCAATGGATGAGCAGATGATCGGCCGACTCAACGTCAGCATGACACATAACATATGTGATCGACTGCAGGCGATTACAACCGCGCTGCACTAAATTCTCTAAAGTTAGGATTTTGTTGTCACGTGCCAACCAATTAAAAAGATTGATTTTAGCAGGGCAAGACCCCTTGAGAATCATAGGTGTCCAACCACATCTAAGGCCACCATCATTTAGAAAATTATAAAAGGATTTCATTGAAAAAACCCCATTTGCCGTTAATGTCCACCTTTTTTCATCTCTCTCTGACTCGCGCAGCGAGTTAATTTGCTCAATCAAGATGCGAGCCATAGCAGAGTTCCCCAGCAAAGCGTGCGGGATACTGTCCTTCAACTCTTTGATTGTGTCTTCCTTGTTAGTCTCTGAAAGCAGAAGATCCGGCCAAATGTCCGCCGGTGCACGTCCATCCACCCAATTATTAAACCAAAATAAGGTGGAGGCCCCATCCCGAATGATGGTAATTAGGTTGTTTCTAAAAGGCTATAGTGCCTGCAGAATACCATTCCAGAAGAACGAACGTCTCCCTCACTGTTTATGAAATAAGTTCCAGTAGGGGCAGCAACGGAAGTAGTTAGTATGGAAAACTAATTCACCACACCAACGCTTATTAGCTATGATTTTCCACCACCATTTACCCAGCAAAGCAATGTTACATGTGGTCAAGTTCAAAATCCCCCAACCACCTTGGTCTCTAGCTCTACACAGCCTTGACCAACCAACCAATCTATATATCTTTAAAAAATATTAAATTATATACACATATTCCTTTGAAGTTTCTCATCGTTTCTGGACTTATTCTTAGCATCCATTGAATGATTTTTTTAAATATATATACTTCTCTTCTCTTCATCGTTTAGTGTTTCTGTTGGTCATTTTGTTTTTATTCATCTTTTAAATAAACCAGTGATTTATCCACTTTATTATATAAAAAAAATTCTTATTGTTGCAAATTACCACTCTCCATTTCTTTCTAATGAGTTTTATTGTTGGTTCATTTTTATCAAAATATATATCATCCAACAAAATTATTATATGTGGTTTATTGAATTTTCAAAATGTTGTTAGACCGAAGGGAAATTAAGCAGTGGACCTGTGACTCTTTCAAAGTTGAAACCCCATCTCCAATAACATGAACAAGACCAACAAAGGGTTACAGCCTTACAGGGCTGTATCTACAAATACATCATGATTCATGAGCATGACTCTCATAAGCACTACTCTGCACATTAGATTGCAATATATCAAGCCAAGACATCAAATGGCTTCTCTTCTTTTACACAGTCATGGTCATGGCAAAGCCTTGAGCACCCTCTTCTTTCTTCTCTTCATCTACCATTCCATTGCCATAGAAACTCTCACTTACAAGCAAATCAATGCCAACTGTGGCACCACCAAATACGTAGACAACAGCCCTTTCTCCACCAACCTCAACTCCCTCTTATCCATCCTCAAAGGCAAATCCTCATCGTCCATTTCCATCAATGAAACAGATGGCGAGGCTCCGGCCACCGTCTTCGGCCTCTATTTCTACACTGGTGACCTCCCACAAACCCAATGCCAAGACTGCATTCAAACTGCCATTAATGACATCATCATTAATCGCCCTAAGCTCAAAAACAAGTCATCATATGGTATGATTATCGTGAGCTACGTTACTCTAATACCAACTTCTTTTGGAGACCCGGACACTAATGGCTTCTCGATGATCAATAATAAAGAGAACACCACTTCAAAAAAAGGCCGATGGAAGTGGTATCCCAATTGGTGAAAAGATGCTCCACTAGCCCATCCTCTCATGTTCAAGTCCCAAGCTTTGATACCGAAGGATTGTATGCTCCGCTCGGTGTTCTTCGGACTTAACCGGACAAGGATGTAGTGATTGCTTGACTACCATCTTGGCAAGCATCAAGTCTTGTTGCACAACTCGCTAAGGGATGGAGGTATTTAGCTCCTAGCTGTTGGATAAGATATGAGGCCACACCTTTCCTTCAAAAATCTCAATACCACAAGCATAGAGATCACTCGGAGCTTTTGTTCAAGCAATGACTTCCCAGCGTCTAATGGCCTGAATGCTGCCACAAATGGGGTTGTTGTGGTGACCCCAATTGGTGAAAGTGCGTCAATGCGCCTTTTAGGAGGAGATCAGGGGTTGTTGTGGTGACCCAGGTGCGCCTTGGGCAATTTGTGGTGACTTTAATGCTATTTTTTCATTGGAGGACAAATGGGGCGGGAATCCGAACTTAGCGGACATTAGGGATGCTAATACCCTATTGTACGACCTTTACTTTCATGAACCCCTGGCGATGGGGAGGAGGTTTACTTGGACAAACGGGCAAGAAAATCCTATTTGGGTTAAGTTGGATAGGTTTCTTGTTAATAGGGCTTGTGTCGATCGCTTCCCGAGAATGATTCAAAATTGTCTTCCGAGGCTGTGCTCGGATTATGTGCCTATCAGACTTGAAGTGGGGATGCACTGTGCCAAACCTAGATCGTTTTGCTTTGAGAATATTTGGACTACGGTGGAAGGTTTCTCTGAGTTGGTGTCTAGGTGGTGGGAGGGGTCAGAGCCTAATGGTTGTGGCGCCTTTGTTTTGGCTAAGAAATTGGCTCAACTTAGGGATCAGCTCCGAAGATGGTTTAAGGATAGTTTTGGTTCCATTAAACTTCGGAAGCTTTCATTGTTACATGAGTTAGAGCTAATTGATGTTATCAAAGAATCGAGGTGTCTTAGCTCTGATGAAATTACCCAGGAACGTGGATTGTTGGAAAGTTTGGCAGGAATCCATAGACAAGAGGAGGTTTACTGGAAGCAGCGATCCCGCTTACAATGGTTGAAGGAGGGGGATGAAAACACGAAGTATTTCCATGTAGTGGCTAATGGGAGGAAAAATATCAATTTCATTCCTACCATCAATATTGGATCTACCTCCTTCACTGATACTAAGGAAATTGGCAAAGTCTTTGAGCAGCGATTTAGGGCCCTTTTTTGTCAACGTAGGTCTTTTCGCTTCAAGGTGGATCTAGATAATTTGTTGAAGAATAAAGCCTTAGTGGACTTATCCTTTCTTGAGCAACCTTTTACAATGGAGGAAGTGAAAAGAGTGGTTTTCGACCTAGGAAGTGACAAGGCTCCTGGGCCGGATGGGTTTCCTATGTTCTTCTTTAAAACCTATTGGGAGATTGTAAAAGGGGAGATCCTGCAACTTTGTGAGGATTTGTACACTGGCAAGGCGAATTTGGAACGAATTAATTGGGCCTGCATTATACTCATCCCTAAAGTCTTGAGCCCGTCTTCACTGGGGGATTATAGACTTATTAGTCTAATTAACTCTTCGTTGAAAATCATCAGCAAGATTCTGGCCTCGCGTCTTAGCACGATGACGGACTCCTTGGTGGATCATGCGCAATTTGCTTTTCTTAAAGGGAGGTGTATCCTGGATAATATTGCTATGGCAGGGGAGGGTATTTTCAGCATCCATAAAAGAAGATTTATGGGTCATATTCTCAAGGTGGACTTCGCTAAAGCATTTCATTCGGTATTGGGATTTCTTGTTAGAGCTCCTAAAGGCCAGGGGTTTTGGACCCAAATGGTTAGGGTGGATTTCTTCGATCCTCAGTTCTTCAAAAGCCACTATTCTAATCAATGGATCCCCTAGTGGATATATGAGGTATCAAAGAGGATTGAGACAAGGAGACCCTCTGTCGCCGCTGCTTTTCATGCTGGTCTCCGATGTGTTGTGCACTATGTTTGACAATACGCTGAACTCTAAAATACTGATTGGTGTGCCACTGGGAGAGCGTGGTTGCATTTGTAATTTGCATTATGCGGATGATCTCCTGGTAATGACGGTGGGTGGGGTTGAGGATCTCAGAGTGATCAAGCTGATCCTTCTGGTTTTTGAAGGGCTTTCTGGCCTGGAAACTAATTTCTCCAAAACGTGTCTTTATACCACCAACTTGCATCAACTTCCTCATGTTAGCGAGGCTAAAACGGTCAATTGTGATGTGGACCTACTTCATGTTACCTACCTTGGTATCCCTATTTCAGGTAGGAGACCTCGTAAACAGGATTGGGAGAGTTTGATTGCCAAAGTCAGAGGGAAATTGTCTTCCTGGAAGTCTTCTTACTTGTCAATTGGAGGTCGGCTCACCCTTTTCAACTCGGTGTTATCGGTGGTACCGACGTAATGGATGTCCTTGTATAGGTTACCTAAGTGGGTAATCAAAGAAATTGACAGGATTAGAAAAGATTTTCTATGGTCTGGACCTGACATAGATCATCCTGGATGTAGACTTGTGGCTTGGAAGAACATTTGTAGTGCGAAGAAGCAAGGTTGGTGGGGGATTTTGGAGCTATCTTCCTTTAATCTAGCTCTGCTGGGGAAATGGAGATGGAAGATGCTGGCTGACTCGCACTGGGAGGGAGTGAAGTTCTTCTGTTCAACTATAATGTTCCTACTTGGGACTTGTTTAGGGTCCCGAATGGGAGAGTTTTGTTCTTTTGGTCAGGTGTTTCCCGTTGTCTCCCTGCTTTTAGGATATGTGTTTCGATTCAGGTAAATTTGGTTCTGAGTCGCTATTCTGAAAGGACAGATGGCTCAATGGTCTTATGCCGATGTACATCTGGCCTGAAGAATTCCTTGCGTCTCCTATGCCTCACTGGACGGTGCGGGAGTTGGCATTGTTACTTGAGAGGCCACCATTCGTGAACGACCCGGAAGTTGCACAGATCCTTTCTAGACTGAACTTGGTGTCAAGGTGGGATAGCGATCTAAAGGTTTGGGGTTTGACGGCCAATGGGTCTTTCTCGGTAAAGTCATTCTACGGACTCTTGAATGAGGGAGGACTAAGGTACCCCCCTTGCTATAACCTTTTGGAAAGGTCCCTGCCTAAGGAAGGTTAATATCTTTAATTGGCTAGCTTGGAAGAACAAGATTCTCTCTCTTGAAAATCTTACCAATCGTCGTTGCAATAGGCTACCGACTGACACATGTGTGCTTTGCCATGCCGATGTTGAATCTGCGGATCATCTTTTTGCCAGTTCTCACAGGAGATTTGATCGTTCCTCAGCCGATTCCTTCAGTTACCTGAGCTCCCTCTGTCTATGGCTCAATTATTGAGCGTCTAGAGGTCTGTCTTACGGCTAGCGGTTAGGGTGTTTGAGGATTTGATTGTTAAAACTTTTGTGTGGTCGATTTGGCTTACGCTGAATGATTATATTTTTGCTGATAAATGTGATAATCCTCTTGATGTCATGATGAAGACTGCTCATATGTTGTTATATTGGTGCTCTACAGCTCCTGAAGGTTTGAGAGCGAAGCTTGATGATCCTATCTCCTCTATCAGGCGCACTTTAGAGTTCGTTGGACCTCGTTCTGAGGGGGTGAAGGACACTCCCATGCTTGAGGTTAGCAGGAGACCTGTTGTTCCTCCATTTCTGTTCGCTCGCCTTTTGTTTCCACAGCTAGGGGAAAGATTGTTGTACCTTTTATTACTTTTATTTTAATACATGTGGTTTATCCACCTTTTCAAAAAAAAATCTACAATATGTACTACTCTTCATTTTCCTTACGTAACCTATGTGACTCTTGCTTTATCTTTTAGTATATGTACTACTCTTCATTTTCCTTACGTAACCTATGTGACTCTTGCTTTGTCTTTTAATATATATGTAGTTGATCAGTTTTATAAAAAAATAATAATATTATTCCATTATTTCACGAGCTCATAAATTTTTCATATATATATATATAATATATATATATATATATAATTTTTTTTATGAATATATGATAAACACTTCTCATTTAAAAGAATTATTAAAAAAAACAAATAAATATGGAGGTGCATTAGTTACAATGGCTTATGAATCTTATAGAAAAATCTTTTTGTCATATAATTTGAAGGGATAAAATTATTGTTCTTTTTATAGGAGACCTACACTATAACCAAATAATAATACTGATGAAGAGGAGACCAACATTATGGCCTAATAATAATATTGATAAAAGGGGATCCGCACCATGGCTTAAAAAACAGTACTAATGAACAATATAAAAAACCTTATTCTTCCTCCTTGTATTTTTGTGTGTTATCATTGAGCTATCCAATGATTAACTATATAATTACATAAATAACAAAATATTAACCTAATAATTAATTAATATAAAAAATCAAAATATTCAGCCAAATTATTCTCCTTCTTGTGTATTTTTTTAAAAAAAAAAACAAGAAGACAAGCTGTAATGCACTTTCCTACTCAAAATATCTCTCATATTATTTATTTATTTATTTTGGAAAAAAGATAAACCGTGTTGGTTAGGAAAAGCACCACAAAGAAAGTTCCAACTAAACCACGGTGGACACTTGACCCAAGTCAAGTCAGGCTTCTAATATGGAAACGAATGACCAATTAACAAAAAACTCCAGACATTGTCCGGGATAATATGTGAACACAGAATTTGAAGAAAGAAAAGATGCATCATGGCATGGAAGTCTTTGTATCTTGCCTTTGAATTTGTCTTCCACTGACACTAGATGTTATAAACACAACACAATACTTCCCACGTTGAAGAGAAGAAACAGTTTTGAATAAGATTTCCACTTTCTTTTTTAAACAGTTTTCCACATTCTTTTTTCAATGACTTTTCCACACGTACTAATAATGCAAGCGGAGGCTCGGGTCTTTACAATTTTTTTTTCCTTTTAAGATGAGCGACCTAATCGCTAAAAAAGATAGGGACGTGCACAAATCTCAGCGGAGCAAGTAAAAACAAGGCCCATACACACATAGATGCTGAGACCACCCGTACATAACTACTACTCACACTTCCAGAAATATTCCCTCATTTAAAATTCGAATTCTCACCACTTGTAAAGGGTTCTATTAGAGACCCAACTATTAATAGACTATTTGGTAGTTAGTGAGTCTTTGCAGCCTTTAGTGATGTGGAAGTCTTCTTCTAAAATAATGACAAGGAAGAAGACGAGGAAATTTTACCATTCATTACAAAAATTTATAGGGGTAGAAAATTTAAATTAAAAAAAAATTAACAAGACACCAAGATATACTACAATCGTACTTTATTATGATCTATATTTAAAAAAATAAATAAATCACATATTAAATCAAGTAAAGGTCTATATAAAAAAGTTGAAAAAAAATATATAGGAATGAGCACATACATGAACCCAGAACGAAACACTTACATGAGTTCCACGCCGATGAGCCTTCAAAATTGGTCTCATATGACTCCAAACGCTCAAGACAATGCTTCTCTGCATTATTCTATATATTGTTCTCATCTTGTTCTTAGCATCCATTGGCCTTTCAGTGAACCATACTTTGAATAATTTTTTAAAGTCTATATATCTTTAAAAAATATTAAATTATATACACATATTCCTTTGAAGTTTCTCATCGTTTCTGTACTCATTCTTAGCATCCATTGAATGATTTTTTTAAATCTATATATTTTTCTCTCCTTCATCGTTTCTATATACTTTTCAGTGTATTTTTCTTACAGTGCATCTGTTGGTCATCTTGTTTCTATTTTTTTTTTTTAACAAATCAGTCATTTATCCACTTTATTTAAAAAAAAAAAAAATTCCCATTGTTGCAAATTACCACCACTCCATCTCTTTCTAATGAGTTTTATTGTTTATTCACTCTTGTTAAAATATATATATATATATATGATCCAACACAATTATTATATGTGGTTTATTGAATTTTCAAAATGTTGTTGGACCGAAGGGAAATTAAGCATTAGACCAGTGACTCTTTCAAAGTTTTTTTTTTTGAAGAAAGAGCTCAGAGAGCTGAATTTATTGAAATAAAGGGTAAAATACAAAGAGTTCATACAACAAAGAGATCATAAGAATACAAGATAAAACAAGAAAAAACAGCAGTACAAACAATTTAAGGAAAAACAAGACTAAAAATGGAAACCAAAATCGGATATAATCTTCATAATCCATCGAGGCAAATCGCGGCCCGATAGAAAGAGGCAGAGAGAATGATTGTTATTGCCCGACATTGGAGAGGGCAAAAGGGTCAGGGTATTCCATTTGGGAGAGATGTCTATCAATGAAGGGTTGCTCGCCAAATGAAGAAGATGGATGCAATCAAGCAATAGAGTGAGAGGATCTCCAAGCAGCGAGGATTACGATCGACCTTGAGGTTGAGATAAGTCTCGATTGCAGTGAAGAATGCAGCGGAAGTCCAGATGACGATCAAGAGAAGAGCGAATTGCAATACAGAGAGCTTGAAGACCGGCTTCAATGATTGAATCAGCATAAAATGTGCAGCAGCCTGCACAGGAAATAATATAAGCATGATTGGAAACAGGGAAGCCCACCTTACCAGTTTTGCTGCTGTCATTCCAACGAAGAGCATAGAAAAGAAACAGACCATTTGCTTGAGTAAAGTTGTTCAGAAGAAGCCGTCGACCCAAGAGAGACGATTTCTCCAGCAGATAATCCTTAGCATGGGCAATAGCTTTAGAGGCAATGATAAAATAATTTGGCTTAACATTGTTAAAGATAGCATCACAACGAGCCTTCCATAGAAACCATAAGCAAGCAGCAATGACAGAGACAGTATGGAATGAGAGGTTATAATCAGTGAGCCAAAAGCCAGCAGAGATATTATCAGGGAAAGTAATATTAGTATTGAGTTTATGGTTAATCAGGTTCCAGACCAGATGAGCATAGCGGCAATCAAGGAATAAATGCTCCATGGATTCATTTTCAAGGTTGCAGAAAATGCAAAGTGTATTGGGACCAATGTTAATGCTATTCAGGAAATCTGTAGTAGAGAGTCTACCATGGAACATAAGCCAAAATGAAGTGCTTGACACGCGGGAGCAACATGAAGCCTCCGAGCTTATGCCAGCAGGCCACTCAAGAACCAAATCAGTATTGCTATTAAGATGATGATAGATGGCTGAAGAAAGTTTCAGGTTAGAAGAGTGAGGCTGCCAAACCCAGAAATTGGTGGAACCATGCTCATAATTGCACAAGTTAGGGACCAAGGAGCCCAAAAAATCCCCAAAAGTAAAAATAAGCATATCATGATTCCACTGATCATTTAAAAAGAACCCAGAAAAGCTAATAGAATGCAGATCAGCATCAACATTCAGATAGGTGGGTTTGAAAGCAAGGGGGATATCAAATAACCAAGGATCAAAGAAGAAAGAAGTTTGAGCAGGATTAAAGGGTTTGATCCAAAGATTATGTTTTAAAAAACTAGCAGTACGACAAATGCCTCTGAAAACCCAAGAACAATTGGCAGGGATAGGATCAATCCAAAAATTAAGACAACCATACTTAAGACGAGCAATATCAACCCAAAAGATATTATCAGAATTTAGATATTTAAAAACATTTTTTGGCCATAAGAGAAGTTTTGGCAAAATGAAGATTTCGGTGACCTAAACCCTCCTCAGATTTATTGTCAGTGATACAACGCCAATTCACTGCATGGATGCCCTTTCCATTGCCCCTTTTAAACCAAAAGAAATCCCTGACAAAGCGAGTGATCTCCTGAAGAACTGAATCAGGCACAGGATAAGCAGAGAGATAATAAGTTGGAATTGAAAGAATGGAAGAGTTAATAAGGATCGATTTGGCAGCAGAAGAGAGTTTATATGATTTCCAACGGGAGCACATAAATTTAATCTTATCAAGCATTGGTTTAAAGGAGAGAACACTGAGTTTCTTGGGCGAAATGAGGATTCCCAAGTAAGAAAGTGGAAATTGAGCTTGAGAGAAGCCAGTAATAGAGCAAATACTATGAGTTACCCTTTTATTAAACCAGGAAGGAAGATAAATCAAGATTTAGCATGATTAGAGACCTTTGCCTGATCAATCTGGAATAAATGGAGAGGCAAAGATTAATATTACGGGCAACAAGTCTAGAGGCTTTAGTAATCAGAATAATATCATCCGCAAACAATAAATGATTAAAGTTGAGGTGAAGATTACAATCAAAACCGGGTATCATGTTAAGAGAAAGGGCTCGGTTCATAATTGAAGAGAAATTTTGAGCAACTAAGATGTATAAGTAAGACGATAAGGGGTCACCTTGGCGAATACCTCTAGAAGAGGAGAACCAGGGGGTAGGAGTACCATTAACAAGAATGGAGAAAGAAGAAGAAAGAAAAGTAGCACGGATCCAGGAGATCCAGATTTCAGGGAATTTCATTTTAGTAAGGGTAGCAAGAATTGCACTCCAATTGATGGTATCATAAGCTTTCGCAATATCCAGTTTAATTAACATCCTAGGGGGGTTAAGACGATCGAAGTCAAGCGAATGGACAACTTCTTGAACTGCTAAGACATTATCAAAAGCCCCACGTTCCGAAATGAAACCTGCTTGCTCTCGACCTATTAACATAGGGAGAACAGGCTTGAGTCTATTCGAAAGAAGCTTAGTGATAATTTTATAGCAGACATTGCACAAAGAAATGGGCCGAAAATCCGAAACCAACCGGGGACTCAATTTTTTAGGGACGAGAGTAACATAGGTTCTACCCCAAGAAGAAGGGAGGTGGGAAGTATGCAAGAAATATCTAATAGCTTCAAGTAAATGATCACCAAAGTCATCCCAGAAGAAACGATAAAATTCAACATTAAAACCATCCGGGCCAGGGGACTTGCCAGTGGGGAGGTCAAAAAGAGCAAGGAAGACTTCCTCTTTGGTAACTTCCCTGACAAGGAGGTGGCCCAGATCAGGAGGAATACAAGGGAGGTCATCGGGCAGGGCATTGAGAATTTCAGTATAAATATCATGATTATTGAGACTAGGATCAGTCCAAAGATTAGAGTAGAAGTCCATGAATGCATGCTCAATGCTAGAATGATCGGAAAGAATGTTACCTGAAGGATCCGTAATGCAAGAAATGAAATTATGATGAGCATGAATGCGGGCGGAGTTGTGAAAGAAACTGGTATTCTTATCTCCATCACAAACCCACAGAAGACGAGCACGCTGAGCCCATTTGATAGAGATTTGTCGTTGTAGAGCAGCAAGTCTAGCATATTGGGCAGAAAGATTAGATTGAGAAGCAACAGAACCATCCAAGCCCTCTAAATTAGCAATTTCAGTTTCGATCTGCTGGATAGCAATCTCTAAAGAATTAGCACCCTTTCGTTTCCAAATGTTAAGCTTGAATCTGACACAAGAAAGCAGATGTGAGATAATATGAAGAGGGTTACCATGGGCAGGAGAACGAAGAGCTTGCCTGACAACATCATGGCAACCAATATAGTCCAACCAGTAATTCTCAAATCTGAATAAATACCGATTGGCAGTAGCAAGAAGAGAAACCGACAAGACAAGAGGAGAATGATCCGAAAAGCTACGAGAGAGGTGAGAGAGAGAATATTTTTTAAAACAAGAAACCTAATCCAAATTAACAATGCAACGATCAAGACGGTCCCAACGGCGAGCTAAACCGCTTTGATTATTGCACCAAGTGAAAGGGGATCCGGAGAAATTAAGATCAAAGAGATTATTAGCATCAAGAAAACCACGGAAAAAAGAAGCTTTGCGGGAGTAGTAAGAAAAACGACCACCCTTGTGTTCATTAGGATATAAAATGGAATTGAAATCACCGATAATTAACCAAGGGAGACGAAAAGAGGAAATTTTAGAAAGTTCATTCCAAACCTCGCATTGAGAAAATATACGACTAGAGTTATAGACGACGGAAATAATAATACTAGAGTATAAGTTAGAGGATATCACCACATGAAGAATACGCCGGGATAGAGCAATAGGAGTCACTAGGCCTAAGGATTTCTTCCAGCAGACGAAAATACCACCAGAGAAACCCTCAGCGAGGATAGAAGCCCAAGCCCAAGACCGCGGGAGCTTAGAGCAGAACTTACCAACTCGAGACGAGTTTGCTCTGGTTTCCACAAGACAAAGAATAGAAAGGTCTTTCAGACGAAGAAGACGAAGAATGCGAGTCAGGGTTTCCCGGGATGAGAGACCCCTACAATTCCAGCAACAAATTTTTTTAGCATTCATAAGGAAACAAATAAGGGTAGAAGAGCTTCCCTGAAAAAGGATATAGGGTATGAACGAGGTCAGGAGTGGCTGGATTCACCCATCTCCAAGCGTCCCTTCTTTTGGGATTCCACATCGAGGAGAGGACTCTTACGAATAAGAGCAACTCTCCGAGCTTCTTCTTGAAATTGATTGAGGGTCATGAGATCATCAGGTTCTCCTTCTTCAGACATCTGATCATCCGAGTTTTCGGATTCATCATCATCTTGGTCACTGTCTTCTTCCATGGATCCATCCTCTAGAGCAGCAGTGAGCCGATCAACCAGATTGGAATGTTCAGGATTAGGGTTTGCTGTATGAGAAGAGTCTTCAGCAATAGAGGACAAGAGGACAGGGGGAGGAGAGCGGTGCCTGTATTCCAACGGTTCAATAGTCTTGGGAAGGAGCCGAAGGGGTTGAGTGTGAGGAAGAGAAATCTCCATGGGGATATGGGAAGCGACTGGATGGGGTGCTACAGAGACCAAAGAAGAGTCCCGAGGCGCCTTGGAAAGAAGCGAATTAGAGTTCCCAGGCACTTTGGGCAGAACAACGGGTGGATCAGAGATGTCAGGGTGGTCAGAGGGAACAGAGACTGCTAGGCCTGGGTTATCGTGCAAAGTGGAAAGAGGGGAGAGGCGCCGCCCACTAGCCCCACCACGTAAGCCGCCACGTGTGCTATGCCCAGAAGCACCTCGGGGAGTCCGCTCGTCGCTTCTCTGCACGACTGTCGGTCCCTCCGCCGCACTGGGAGTACGAACACTACCACCACGGGGACGGGAAGGGCCTCGCCGGCGAGAAACGAGTAACCAGGGTCCATAATCCGTTTCAGTTTCAGAAGAGAAAGGAACCGAAGGAACAGCGTTGCCATTAGATTGGGGAAGGGAACCAGAGTCACTTGCCCCGGCTCCAGCAAACACTGGGGAGGGCTCCTGCCTTACCTCCTTCCCTCGCTGAGAACGAGGGGGCTGACCAGCAGGTGCATTCCCGGTTGCTGGAGCACGACTGCAAGAACTGGATCCATGCCCTATCACTCCACAGGAGTAGCAGAAGGTTGGAAGACGTTCATAAAGGACGACAATGAATACACGGTGAAGATCATCGCCAAGCCAAAATCCTTTACAAAGGGGTTTAGAGAGATCTAATTCAATACAGATTCTAGCATATTTGGTTCGAGTTAAAGAAAGAGTAAGGTCATCAATTTTCAAGAGTCTACCCAGGTGACTAGAGATAGTTTCAAGGGTGTCACCACTCCAGAATTCAATAGGCAAGTTATGAAGTTGGATCCAGATAGCAGCAGTTGTAAGTTTAGTGAAGGTAGGTTCAAAAAATGGGTGCCATGGAGATAATTGAAGAATGATGCCATTGATGGTCCAGGGGCCTTCAGAAAGAAGACGCTGCAGTTCAGATTGGTTAGAACAACGGATAAGAATAAAACCATTAGGAAGATCAGAGATATGAATTTCTCCTATATGTTCCCATTTCTTCAAGAGGATATTCTTCACTTGTTCAAACAAAGGTGGTTTTCCAAAGAACTTTCCAAAGAGAGAGTGTTGGAAGCGAAGACGCGCTCGAGACAGAGTGTCATTGTCAAGCTTGATGAAATCCGAAGTAGACTCCTTGAGTTTCTGAAGGACGACGGGGGTTATGGAGGGGAGAAGACTCTTGGGTAGTAGTATGTTTAGAAGCTATTTGAGCCCAAGACGGGGGCGAGGGATGAATGGGAACGGTCGTGGGGGTTGACCCCCCGCTTGCCATAGCAAGGGGGGAGAGAAAGGGGAAAGCAGAGGTTCAGGAGAGGGGAGAGAAGCTCAGGGGAGAGCAGCCAATTATAAGGTGGCTCAACAAATTAATGTGCTTACCAACAACAACAACAATAACTCTCTCTTTCAAAGTTGAAATCCACTCCAATAACCAGAACAAGACCAACAAAGGGTTACGGTGTTGTATCTATATATAAATACATCTTGATTCATGAGCATGACTCTCATAAGCACTACTCTGCACATTAGATCTCAATATATCAAGCCAAGACATCAAATGGCTTCTCTTCTTTTACACATTCATGGTCATGGCAAAGCCTTGAACACCCTCTTCTTTCTTCTCTTCATCTACCATTCCATTGCCATAGAAACTCTCACTTACATGTCAATCAAGGCCAAATGTGGCACCACCAAATACGTAGACAACAGCCCCTTCTCCACCAACCTCAACTCCCTCTTATCCACCCTCAAAAACAAATCCTCATCGTCCATTTCCATCAATGAAACAGCCGGCGAGGCTCCGGCCACCGTCTTCGGCCTCTACTTCTGCACTGGTGACCTCCCACAAGCCAACTGCCAAGCCTGCATTCAAACCGCCATTAATAACATCACTGGTAACTGCCCAAGCTCAAAACAAGCCATCATATGGTATGATTACTGTGAGCTGCGTTACTCTGATACCAACTTCTTTGGAGTTCCAGACAATAATGGCTTCGCCATGATCAATAAAATTGAGAACACCACTTCACCAAGGCCAGTGGAAGTGGTATCCCAATTGGTGAAAGATGCTCCACTAGCCCATCCTCTCATGTTCAAGTCCCAAGCTTTGATACCTGAAGGATTGTATGCTCTGGCTCAGTGTTCTTCAGACTTAACCAGACAAGGATGTAGTGATTGCTTGACTACCATCTTGGCAAGCATCAAGTCTTGTTGCACAACTGCTAAGGGATGGAGGTATTTAGCTCCTAGCTGTTGGATAAGATATGAGGCCACACCTTTCCTTCAAAATCTCAATACCACAAGCATAGAGATCACTCGGAGCTTTTGTTCAAGCAATGACTTCCCAGCGTCTAATGGCCTGAATGCTGCCACACAGCTCGAGAACCTTCTGTCAAGCCTAACTGAACAAGCTCCAGCACAAAAGGGCTTCTACAACACAAGTGAAGGAGAGGACATGAACAAGATCTATGGCTTAGCACTTTGCAGAGGAGATTTACAAAACAAAATGGATGATTGCAAGAGCTGCCTCAAGAATGCAAGTAAAAGCATTGTAGAAGACTGTCCAAACAAAGCACAAGCCATTGAATGGTATGAAAAGTGCTTTGTTAGGTACTCAAACCAGAACTTCTTTGGAATGGTGGATACCAATGGTGCTCAGGCACTCTGTGGCACAGGCAAAATCAGTCCAACAGCGGATAACGAGGTGGAGGCACTAACAATGTCTCTGATCAGTGATGCAATCAATTCTCCGATGTTTTTCAGAGCTGTACAAAATTTGTCTAACCATGTCTTAGTGCAATGCACTCGTGATCTTAGTCAGGAAAGTTGCAGAGAATGTCTGCAAGCAGGAATGAGTAAGGTTTCAAATGACTGCAAGCAAGCCAATGGGTGGCGCTATCTGTCAGGAAGCTGTACGTTGAGGTATGAGGAGTACCCTTTCTTTAATTCGACTTCGATATCGCCTCCCCCTCCTACAAGTGCATCTCTTTCTCCGGTCACTCCAGAGAAGGATGGTGGTGAGTAATTTCTCAAAATTTTAATATTGTATATTATGAGAATCAAAATTATGAAGAAATCATACTAAGCTTTTTTCTTTTTCATTTAGCAGCTGGCAACAAGGCATCAACAATCAGTTTGGCAGCTGTTGTCACAAGTGTTCTAGCAGTAATCATCTTGTAATTCCCTTCCTAGTGATTTATGGTGAGATTCAAAATAGCTGGGAAGTTTTCATTGTATTCATTACTTTTGGATTTATGTTTTGCATAGTTTTTGTTTCCTATGAGATTTTCTCAACGTTTGTAGTTTCATTCTGTCTCTTCAATCTGAGGTTTTATTTGTTTGGTTCTGCATTTCTTCATGTATTTTTCTGATATTGATATGCATGGAATTTGTCCTCCCTTATGTGTGTTTTCAGATTTCAACCTAAATTTTAAACAGAGAGATGTGTGGATATAAGAAAATATAAGAACTAAAACAAAGGTATTAGCGCAAAATAAAAAAATATTGATGTGATTTTGCCACAAATATTTAAAATTCAATACCACACCAGGTTAGAATTATTTAGGCAATGGATGCAATGGATGTTTTACATCTCTGCGCTGGATGCAATGGATGTTTTACATCTCCTCTGTAATTATTTAGGCATGAAGAGATTGTATCATTAAAAAGAAATGGGTCTTTGATCATACTTTTAAGTACCAAAAGATGATTTTCAGAGTATTAGAGATTCAACTATGATAAGTACCACCCCCCTGTATCATCTGATAGTAATATTAAACGATAATAAGAGGAAGAACTTTGGAAACCATGCTATGCTTTTTTCAGATTAAAACCATTGACTTGAAATAACAATCAGCTGAATACCAAACAAACTATTACAAATTATTTTACCATGTAAGCAAATTGGTGAAAGAATACTGATCATGTGGCATGAAAATGAACAAAAACCTTCAATGCTAGGCACTTTTTCACTCCCAAGGCAGAATTGAAAATAAACTCTTCACTTCAAGACCAATATGCACTCGTCTTTGCAGATGCATAATTCATTGTTCTTCATGTGTTTAACCAATCAAACATTTGATCAAACATCTAATTGCTTATAAGATTAATTGATCAAGAGAACTATTGAACTATCTAGCTTGGACATCAGAATTGGTAACATGGTTGACAGAATGAACGCTGGTTGCATCAGATCTGATGCTTGATGATGATTCATTAGGCACAAAGGTTCTCTGTCCCATAAAGGAGGGAGGTTGGCTGGGCTCTGGAAACAATGTTTCATCACTACTCCTCAACATATGAACAACTGTAGACATTATAGGCCTCTCCTCTGAATTTTCCTGCACACACAACAATCCTATTTTCATACACTTCTTTGCTTCATTAATTGGACATGAATCACCGAACAAAGGATCTAACAACTCTTGTGCCCTGCCTTCAACCCACAAATGCCACATCTGTTATATTTCAATATACTTTACAGTTAATATCTTATTATGCTCTTGTTTTAATTGCTTTGAATTAACATTATAACTTACATTTCTGATAAGAGTCTTGCCATGTTCTTCAAAGTGTGCTCTTCCATTCCTTTGTCCAGTTACTATTTCTAGTAAGAGAACCCCATAGCTATAAACATCAGACTTTTCAGAGAATAGGCCTCCCATTGCAAATTCTGGAGCCATGTAACCACTGTTTCAAGTGTCATGTTAGTATGTGAGTGTGTGAATATATATGTATATATATATATATATATATTATATAGTACACAAATACAAATATCTGAAAAATGAGCTTAGCGTACTAAGTTCCAACGACTCTGTTTGTATTGGCTTCACTTTCATCACCTCTGAATATCCTAGCCATGCCAAAGTCTGATATCTTGGGTGTCATTTTGTTGTCTAATAAAACATTACTGGCTTTGAGGTCCCTGTGAATGACTTTGAGCAGTGAGTCTTCATGAAGATAGAGAAGACCTCTCGCAATTCCTCTGATGATTTGAAGCCGTGTATTCCAATCTAGTTGTACTCGCTTTTCTGAATCTGGTGATCAAAATTGACGGGGAAAAAAATATATTTGAATGCTTGAATTATTAAGATAGCACCGTGTTTTGTTTGACTTGGAACTGACCAAAAAGAAGAGCATCAAGGCTCTTGTTTGGCAGATATTCATAAATGAGCAGCTTCTCTTCTCTCTCAGCACACCAACCAAGCATTCTTACAAGATTTCTATGCTGTAGTTTGGCAATCAACTTCACCTCATTTTCAAATTCAATGGCACCTTGCTTAGATTTTGTTGAAAGCCTCTTAACTGCAATCTCTGTTCCATTATTCAGAACACCCTGAAAACATGATAACATCTTATCAGAAACCGCATTATTGTTAATTAATGGTAAGAAAAACAATTAGTGTAATTAATTACTTTATAAACAGGACCAAATCCCCCTTCTCCAAGCTTATTTTCCACAGCGAAGTTACTAGTAGCTGCTAGTATGGTAGCTAGATTCATGTAGGGTAATTCCTGAGTTGTCAGCGGCCTGAGTTCATGTATATGCTCTCCTTTGTTATCTGAAAAGCAGTATTCAATGAAACCATTAGTTGTTTGTGGGGGAGATGGTACTTCCACATCATTGGATCTGAGTATCTTCTCCAATTATCTGTCAGTCTTAAGTTTTTAATGTTGAACCAAACTCATTCAATAACAGAATACACATGACCATCAACATATGACTAAAAGAGAACAGAATAATTAAAATGAACTACCATTTTTATGACTCAGCTTCCACCACAGATAGAGGATAGAAGCTAAGAGGATGACTCCTAGAATTGGCGCAACAATAGCAGCAATAATAACACCGGATGACCTCTTCTTGCTTGCTGCTCATAATGCAAACAAATTCAACATTCTTTAGTGAGTTTTGATTCTTTACATAATATACATATACTATGATAAGCAGATAACACTCACCACCATCCTTTTCTTGAGGAGAGTCCGGTGATGGAATCGATATGAAAGACACATTGAAGAAAGGATTGACCTCATACCTCAAGGTGCAGCTACCAGAGAGATACCGCCAACCATTGGTCTGGTTGCATTGACCGGAGACACTACTCATTCCATTCTGCAAGCATTGCCTGCACCCATCCTTACTGAGATCTCTAGTGCACTGTACAAGAACATAGCTGTTAGACAAATGCGCTCCAGCTCTAAAAAACAAGGGAGAATTGGGTGCATCATTGATCAGAGCCATTGCTAGTGTCAACGTGGCGTTATAGTCAGCTTGACTGATCTGTTCTGGGCCGCATAGTGTCCTGCCAAAATCGGTGTCCACCACCCCAACGAAACTCTGGTTGGAGTACCGGACCAAGCACTTCTCATACCATTCAATGGCTTGCTCGTTGTTTAAACATTCTACTACTATGCTTTTACTTGCATTCTTGAGGCAGCTCTGGCAATCATCCTTCTTGTTTTGTAAATCTCCTCTGCAGAGTGCTAAGCCATAGACCTTGTTCACGCCCTTTCCTACACTGCTGTTGTAGAAGCCATTTAGTGCCGGAGCTTGTTCAGTTAAGCTTGACAAAAGACTCTCAATCTGTGTGGTGGCATTCAGGCCATTAGAAGCTGGGAACTCATTGCTTGAACAATAGCTTTGAGTGATGGTTGTATTCACTCCATTGACATTCTGAAGAAAAGGAGTGGCTTCATATCTTATCCAACAGCTTGGAGCTAAATATCTCCATCCCTTGGCACCAATACAACAAGCCTTGATGTTTGTGAAGATGGTAGTCAAGCAATCACTACATCCTTGTCTAGTTAAGTCTGAGGAACACTGGGCAAGAGCATCCAAGCTTTCAGATCTCAAAGCTAAGGACTTGAACATGATAGGATTTTCTAGCGGAGCCTCTTTCACCAACTGGGCTACCACTTCCACCGGTCTTGATGAACTTGTATTCTCAAAAGGGTTGGTCATGTTGAAGCCAGAGGTATCTGGGAGTCCAAAGAAGTTGGTATCAGAGTAACGTAGCTCACAGTAGTCATACCATATGATGGCTTGTTTTGAGCTTGGGCATGAACTCTCAGTGATGTCTTTGATGGCGGTTTGAATGCATGGTTGGCAATTGTCTTCCGAGAGGTCGCCAGTGCAGAAGAAGAGGCCAAAGACGGAGTTCGGGGCCTGGCCGAAAGTTTGGTTGGTGGAGATTGAAAATGAGGACATGGCTTTGAGGGTGGATAAAAGGGAGTTGAGGTTGGTGGAGAAGGTGCTGTTCTCTGTGTATTTGGTGCTGCTGCAATTAGCCTTGATTGGCTTGAAAGTTAGAGTTCCCATAGCTGTATCATGGCAGATAAAGAGGAGAAAGAGAAGGTAGCTCAAGACTTTAACTTGATGAAGAAGAAGAAGAAGACCACCCATTCTTTTCACTGTTGATGAGATGAAGAGATAAATTTCGGTTTGATGTATAATGATTCAAGCTGCAAGCACTCTTAGCTGGCGCATGGATGCAGAGTCCTTTGGTTTAGCTCAGCTTTGTTCTCATCTTGGAGGGACCAGAAAAGAGACTTTTGATGTTCTTGCGCGTCCCAGACATGGTTCTTTTCTTTGCTGCTAACAGCTGCACAAGAAGAGGAAGAAGGAAACTGATTTTTCATCTAATGAATAATGAATATTATCTTTTTTTATTAAAAAAAAACAAAAAAAAAAAAACAATCTGTTTTGGTGGTTGACTTGGAAAGAGACGTACGATTTATCCATTTTGATAAAAATAAATAAATGTTTTTTTTTTTAAAAAATCCTGCTTGTTAAAATTTTTAGTGAAGAAAGTAGTTAAACAAATATTAGTCTAACAGCCATTGCTGACAGTAAACAATTACCTATAATCTAAAGGCGTTGACAAAATCTCCAGCACCCCCTAAAGAAGTAGCCCCCCTTTGTTACGGTCTTCAGAAGGGACGTGCAGGTTTTTGTGATAAAAGTCAAGATTAGAGTCTTACACGCATTGTCTTCTACCTAAAAAAAAGCAAGAAGATACAATGTTCGATCACCATAAAGCATTTAGTAATCACTCATACTAGTCTAATAAGAAATCCCTTTCTTAAATTAGACTGTGAATTTTATCTATTTTTTCAAAATAAAAAAATAAATAACTTGGCAATAACTCAAGCTTAAGTGAATGCGAAGCTCGTCTCAAAGCTTGACTAAGTGTGAAGTCACTAGAGCGTGCTAGGCCTCATCTGTGCACAAACTCGAGCTCGAGCCTTACTCTCCAGTTGACATAAAGTTGATATCAAGGCAGTATCAAAGAAAGCATTGACCTCAAACCTTAATATACAACTACGTAGAGACGTCCACCCATTGGTCTTGTTTAATTCTTTGCATACCTATACATCCCACTTAGCAAGCATTATGTGCACGTATTTTTAGTACAATCTCTACCGTGCACTGTCCTAACTGGTTATTGAATTATTGATCACCACTATTCCCAGCAACGACAAAACCACAAACATCTAATCATTGACTGTATCATTGATCAAACTCAATGCTAATTTTGTAGTAGCTTTATCAGCTTCTACCCAATTTTTGAGGGAAAGAGCTTATTTATTAAAATAAGAAGAAATTACAGAGTTAATATTACAAGAAACAAACCAAACACAAACACAAAGAGAGACAACAAAGAAAAAAGAAAGACACAAGTGCAAGAATCAAAAAGAAAAGCCAGCTTCAATGAAGATTTTCATAATCCATCGCGGGAGATCACGCCCGGTCAAGAAAAGATTGAGATTGTGGTTGTTGGCGCCAGAAGAAGCAAGAGCAATGGCGGGGGAATTCCAGCATCTAGGTATCTCAACGAGAGAGGGATTCATCACAAACCGGAGAAGGTTGTTTATATTGGAGATGGCTTGAGAGAAACGCCAATTGACTGGTTCACAGTTGCTGCATAGAAGTTGGGAGATGAGCTGGTGACAGTGTAGGATGCGGCGGATGTTCAGTTGTCTGTTGATAGCATTGTGAATGGCAGTATTCAGAGCATGGATTGCAGATTCGAAGATTGATTCAGAAGTGAAAGAACAATTCTCTGCACAGATAATTATGTGAGTAGAGTTTGAAACAAAATACCCAAGATGACCAACCTTGTTAGCACAATTCCAACTGAATGCAAAGAAGAGGAAGAGGCCGTCAGCTTGAGAGAAATTATTAAGCAGGAGACGCCGGCCACAGAGTGAGGCATTTCACTGTAAGAATTCCTGCACATGGGCAATAGCTTTGCGGACAAGAAGAGGGTAATTGGGCCTGATATTGCTGAAGATAGCATCACATCTGCCCTTCCATAATAACCAGATAGAAACAGCAATAATAGAAATGGAATGCAGGGAGAGATTATAATCAGTAATCCATGCTCCAGAAGAAATGCGATCAGGGAAGGATATGTTAATGTTTAAGATGCGGTTCAATAAGTTCCAAACCTGCTGAGCTTTACAGCAACCATGAAAAAGATGTTCAGCTGATTCCAGTTCAAGACTACAAAAGATGCATAAGGTTCTGGGACTCATATTGATACTATGTAAATAATCAGTGGTAGAGATTCTACCATGGAGCAGCAACCAAATGAAATGCTTGACGCGCGGAGCGACATGGAGATGCCAGATTTTAGTCCAACCCAGCCCAGGACTCATTATGGTTAATATCAAGATTAAGATGATGACAAACAGCAGCAGAAATTTTAAGCTTTGAAGGGTTGGGAAGCCAAACCCAAGTGTTATTACCAAAACAGTCAATAGCACTGAGATTAGAAATAATGGAAGAAAGGTTTTCTCCGAACAGAGATTCAAGGAGAGAAAAATTCCATTGTCCATTAACAACTAACTCAGACATAGTAGGATTACTAAAATCAGCAGAGACATTCAGATAAGTTGGCTTGAAAGCAATGGGCACATCAAAAAGCCAAAGGTCAAACTGAAAAGATGTATGTATGGGGTTAAAGGTTTTAATCCAGAGATTTGGTTTTAATATACTAGCAGTTTTACAAATACTTCTGAACACCCAAGAGCATCTGGGAGGGATTAGATCAGTCCAGAAATTAATTCTACCATATTTATGGCGAGCGATATCAACCCAAAAAACATTATCAGCATTGAGATAGGTGAACACATTTTTGGCCATAAGAGAGTGTTTAGCAAGTGCAAGATTTCGAAAACCAAGGCCCCCCTCAGATTTAAAATCAGTAAGACAACACCAAGCAACAGCATGGATGCCCTTTCCATTGCCCCCTTTAAACCAAAAGAAATCCCTGACAAGTTTAGTAATTTCATGAAGAACAGTAATCGAGAATAGGATAGGCCAAGAGGTAATATGTTGGAATTGAGAGAATTGAGGAATTAATGAGGATAGATTTAGGCATGCGAGAGAGTTTAAAGTTTTTTTCCATCTAGTACACAAGCAACGGATCTTATCAATCATAGGTTTGAACGAGTGGACACTTATCTTTTTTGGAGAAATAAGGATACCCAAGTAGCGCAGTGGAAAAAGAAGTTTGAGGAAGTCTCGGAATGGAGCAAATGCTATTGATAACTCTTTGATTGAACCGGGAGGGAAAGAAGATTTGAGATTTAGTGTGGTTGGGGTATTGGCGGAAAGTTGTGAGTAGATTGAAAGGCATAAATTAATATTGCGGGCAGCAGAGCGAGTGGCTTTAGTAATCAGAATAAGGTCATCCGCAAACATGAGATGGTTGAAGTTCAAACTAAGGTTACAATCAAAGCCAGGAATAAAATTATTTCTGAGGGCAAAGTTCATCATAGAGGAGAAGTTTTGGGCAACTAGAATAAAAAGGTAAGAAGAAATGGGATCTCCTTGGCGGACTCCTCGGGAGGAAGAGAACCAAGGAGAAGGAACCCCGTTAATTAAAATGGAGAAAGAACTAGAGCGAAGACAAGCACTGATCCAAGAGACCCACTTGTCAGGGAAATTCATTTTAGTTAAGGTTGCAAGAATTGCACTCCAGCTAAGCGAATCATAGGCTTTCTCGATATCTAATTTAATAAGCATCCTAGGGGGGCCGAGGCGATCGAATTCAAGAGAGTGGGAAACCTCTTGCACTGCTAAAATATTATCGAGAGCACCACGATCTGAAAGAAACCCCGCTTGCTCTCGACCCACAAGAGTGGGGAGAACAGGCTTGAGTCTATTCGTGAGAATTTTGGATATAATCTTGTAGCAAACATTGCACAGGGATATGGGACAAAATTCCGAAACCAAACTAGGATTAGCTACCTTGGGAACAAGAGTAACGAAAGTTCTACCCCAGGAAGCAGGGAGATGGGAGTTATCGAAGAAGTATTGGATAGCTGAAACCAAAGAATCCCCAAGATCTTCCCAATAAAAACGATAAAATTCAACATTGAAGCCATCGGGACCAGGGGACTTACCAGTGGGGAGGTCAATGAGGGCTTGAAAGATTTCATCTTTGGTGACCATGCGGATGAGATGGTGACCGACATCAGCAGTAATGCTAGGAAGGTCGTTAGGCAGGGCATCAAGAATATTAATAAAATCGCTACCGCAGGACGTGACCACGCATTGGTATAGAAAGTCATGAAGGCCCCGCTCGATACTAGAATGGTCGGAATAGATGTTGCCAATGGAGTCGAGATTTGGGAGATGTAGTTATGGTGAGCTCGGATACAGGCGAGTTGTGGAAAAGCTAGTGTTTTTATCACCATCACCGACCCACGGGAGACGGCACGCTGGGCCCCATTTGATGGAAAGTTGACGTTGGATAGCAGCAATCTTAGAGTCAGGTGATGTAAAAACGGTCTTGAATGTCGCTGGAGGAGTCCAAATTGCTCAAGAGAGTTAATTGCTTTCGGTTTGGGCTAGGGCTATCTCCACGAGTTAAGGCCGAAGACTTCCAATTCGAAAAGCTTGAACCCCGGTACGAGAAAGTAAGTGCGAAAAAGCGTGGAGGGGACTACCATGGATGAGAGACCCGCAGTTGCTTCAAAACAATGGAATGACATCAAGATAGTCAAACCAGAAGTTTTCAAAGCGAAACAGGTTCCGTGTACGAGAATCATTAGCAAAAATCGATAGGAGAAGAGGAGAGTGATCAGAGCAACTGCGGGAAAGATGTTTGAGAGTGCAATTTTTAAAGAGAGAAGACCACTCTAAATTCACTAGGCAACGATCAAGGCGAGCCCAACGTCGGGCAAGACCGCGTTGATTGTTACACCAGGTGAACGGAGGGCCAGAGGAGTTTAAATTAAAGTGATTATTAGAATCAATAAAATCCCGAAAAAATAAAGCTTTGCGAGAATAGTAGTAAAAGCGGCCTCCCTTATGATCTGTAGGGGAAAGGATAGAATTGAAATCCCCGATAATAAGCCACGGAAGATGGAGGGAAGAGATTTTTGAAAGCTCGTACCAAACCGAACATTGAGACTGGAACCGACAAGAATTATAAACCACAGAAATGATGGTGTTTTTGAAATAACTCGAGGAAATCAAAATATGTAAAACACGGCGGGAGGTAGCGATAGGAGTTACCTGTCCAATACCTTTTTTCCAGCACACAAGGATGCCACCGGAGAAGCCATCAGCGAGGATAGCAGCCCAGTCCCAAGATTTAGAAAGTTTAGAACAAAACTTACTGATGCGATCGGAATTCACTCTGGTCTCTACAAGACAAAGGATGGAGAGTTTATCTTGGCGAATTAAACGGGAGATGTGAGCACAGGTATCCCTGGAAGAGAGACCCCTACAGTTCCAGTAGCAAAGTTTTTTAGAAATCATAGAAAAGGTTGATAAAGAGGACAAAACTCCCTGATAACTAGAGGAACAGAGAGCAAAATGCTCAGGAGTGACTGGGTTCCCCCTCTCGATTCTTCCCTTTTTCTGGGGGTCCACAGCAAGAAGGGAACCTTTGCGAACTAGGGCTTCACGGTGAGCTTCTTCTTGATACTAGACTAGTGTCATGAGATCATCAGGTTCCTCATCATCAGACATTTGGTCATCCGAGTCACCCAGATCTCCATCATCTTGATCACTGTCCTCGTCCATAGAGCCATCATCCAGAGAGCCAGAGTCGAGAGCAGCATTGACTTGGTTCACAAGAAGGGAGTGATCTTGAGTATGATTTCCGGAGGTGGGGGGGACGAAGTATTGGTAGAAGTCAAAAGGATAGGGGGAGGGGATCTCGACCGTTGGATCAACGGTCCCTTCTCCTTGGGATGCTTCAAGGAAGGCGGGATGAGTGTTGAGTGCTTTTCAGAAGGGTGTGCAGAAATGACAGAATGTGACGGGTCATCAAGAGGGGCAGGGTCCCAAGATACAATGGAAGGGTGTAGAGCAGGGTCCCGAGAAGCAAAAGGCGGTACAGTAGAGGGACCGGGAGCTGGAACGGGAGGGTCTGAGAGATCAGAGACAGGAGTGATAGTATTCTCAGTCAAGCATGGGAAGTTGTGAAAGGTGGCGTGGGAAACGAGTGACCGACCGCTGGCGCCCCCTCGTAAGCCGCCACGTGCACTATGAATAGTGGAACTGCGGTCCGACCTATTCTCACCAAGGCACTGAATGACTAAACATGAGTCTGTGTGTTGGAGAGTGATCAAAGCATCTCAGTGGTCCATGTGGCAACCAATATGTAAAGTAAACATTGGAAAGTTTGTGTTTGAATTGATGGCAATTATAGTTAGTTATATATATGTGTGTTGTTTCATATATCATATATGCATCTTTTTGTAAACGATGCAATTGAAGGGTGCCATTGTTATTATATATGCATGTAAGATTGAACTATTAATTCAGTTAATAAGGATAAAAATAAAAGAAAGTATTACATGCAAAACATTGACTTGTGAGATTGTGATACTTAACATATTGGCATCAAAGCTGGTTCTCAAGCTTTCATATTTTCAGAAAAATGGCATCAAATGGAAATATCATAAGTGTATACCAACCTACACTTTCGGATGAGAAAGTTATGATTTTTGAAGCATTAAGATGAAAACATTATTCAAATCTCATGATTTATGGGATTTGGTGGAACATGGTTATCAAGAGCCAGATGAGGAAGCAAGATCGAAGGAGAACAAAAGGAAAGATTCCAAGGCTCTGTTTTTTATACAACAAGCAGCCCTTGAAACCACTTTTTCAAGGATTGCAGCAACAACAACTTCCAAACAAGCATGGACAACCTTGCATAAGGAATATCAAGGTTCTTCAAGGGTGATAGTAGTTAAACTTTAGGCATTAAGGCGGGATTTTGAAACTATAACCATGAAACACAATGAAACAGTGCAGGAATTTATTTCCAGGATGATGACAATCATTGATAAGATACAAGCATTTGGAGATACAATTACTGATCAAATGGTTGTAGCCAAGGTGTTAAGAAATTTAACACCACTCTTTGATCATATAGTTGTAGCAATTGAGGAGTCCAAGGTTCTCACATAACTACTCATAGTTGACCTTAGTAGATCACTTCAAGCACATGAAGTGAGAATGAAGAAAAATCATAGGAGAAGGCATTTCAAGCAAAAGTTGAAATAACCACTACAAAGTAATCTAGCTAATGGAAAGAAGAGGTCAAGGGAGAGGTTTTCATAGAACCAAAATTGCTGGAAGAGGATGAGGAAGGCATACAAAGAAAAGGCAGTACACTAATCAAAAGAATTATAAAGGTAATATAAAATGTTTTCATTGCAAGAAATTCAGGTTATGTTAAAGCTAATAGTTCTTTTTTTTTTTTGGTGTGTGTGTGTGTTGGAGGGGGGGATGGAGCTCATGGAGCTAATTTTATTGAAATAAAGAAAATAAAATAAAATACACCATAGTTTTAAACAAACAGACTCCACAAACTATAAAACAATAAAAAGATTAAACAAAACAAACTCAAAAGATCAAAAGACTAGTAGAGGAAACCATTCATTCTGATACAGTTCATCAGCCAATTTGGAAGCTCTTTGCCATGGTGGAAGAGAGTGACTTCATGCAGATTAAGGCCTTGTATAGCAAGAGTAGGGGCAACTCGATTCTAGTTCTTAGGTATAATATGAATACAAGGATTAGCCAAACTATCAGGAAGTTGAAAGATTAATCTGATGTGAGAATTCAATCTCCGAGGCTTCCAAAGAGAGGACCATGCTTGATAGCTTTAACAAGATCTCCATTGGAAGTGAGGATAGTCCTGATGTTCATCTTCCATTCATTCCATATACTCATAGCAAAAATTCATTGCTTTGGCTTCAGCTTCCACATTTGACTCAAAGTGACACATGGCAACAACCAAAGACAAATTAGATTTGATAAGTGATCCACAACAATAAATCAACTTCAGCAGAAGAAGACTCATAATTTAAGACTGTAGATGTGAACATTATAGGGCTATCTGAGAAAAAGAAATTATTCAACAGTATATTTTTCCCAAGATGATTAGTTTAAGAAAAGAAATACTCCCTAACATGACCAATTGCTTGAGAAGACACCGCCTTACAATCCAGAGGCTCATCTTTGAAAATTTTGTTACACCTAGCTTTCCAGACGAACCAAACTATAGATGCTATCAATGATTGAGTAAAGAGGTCATTACCAGTAATATTATGATCTAGCCAAACTCCTGATGAGATCCCATTAGCAAGATTTATAGGTTTCTTAATCTCAGAACAGATCATATTCCAAATAACTTGAGCTTTAGAACAATTGAGAAATAAATGTTCAGCAATCTCAACACACAGATTACAAAAACAGTAGAAATCTTAATGCCCCAGGATCAAAATATAAAGGTAATCATGTGTTTTAACACAATTGTGCAACAATATCCACATGTAGTGTTTGACCCTTGGAGCTATATGGAGGTGCCACAACCGATTCCAGCCATCCCAATGATCCACCAAGTTCTCATTCCGGTTAAAATGAGAATAGACCATAGAGGAAACTTTAATGCCTTTAGACTTAGGGAACCAAACCTAGAAATTGTTCTGATTATAATTTACTTGACCGTGACAAATTGCATTATCATTCAGCTGATTTCCAAAAATATTCTTTAACATATTTATATTCCATTGAGTATCAATCAACAGATCAAAAATAAGAACAGACTCAACATCAAAGCCCATGTTAATAAATGTAGGTTTAAAAGCAATAGGAATTTCAAAGTACCAAGGATCATAGAGGAAAGAGGTATTAGAGGGATTAATGTTGTTCAACCAGAGGAAAGGTTTTATAATATTGGCATTTTTACACAGACCCCTATAGAACCAAGAACATCGAGCTGGAATGTTACCTGTCCAAAGCTTGAAATCACTATATTTGTGCTCAATAATGTAAATCCACCAAACATTATGCTTATTAAGGATGTTGAAAACATTTTTAGCCATTAAAGAGATTTTAGATAAACCTAGTTTGCGAATAGAAAGCCCCCCTCAGAACGATTAAGTGTTATTTCATTCCAACTCACTGAGCTGATGCCCTTTCGATTGCCATCCTTAGACCAAAAAAAAGACCCTGGCAGCTTTGGAGATTAGATTAAGAATGCGTTCGGGGACTGGGTAAATAGAGAGATAATACAAGGGTATGGATATAATCGAAGAGTTAATAAGAATTGTTTTCCCAGCTGGGGATATTTGTAATTTTCGCCAAAAGGAAATTGGTTTCTCAATCTTATCAATCAAAGAAGAAAAATAAGAGAGTGCCAATCTCTTTGGAGAGATCAGGATTTCCAGATAGCTAAAAGGGAAAGAACCGACCTTATAACCAAGAATGGTGGCTATACTTTTGGTGAGCCGATTATTAAAACGATTGGGAAAAAAGATTTCAGATTTGGAATTATTAACTCTCTGATCCTTTAACTTTTCATAAATGGATAAACACAGTTTGATATTTAGGGAAATTTTCCTAGAAGCCTGAGTTATGAGGATGAGGTCATCTACACACATTAGGTGATTGAAGTTGCAACTTAAACTAGAATTGGACCCTGGGATCAAGTTGTTTTTCATAGCAAAGTTCAACATGTTGTATGTTTTAATTAATACAACACATTCTATTTGCACACAACATGCACACAACCGATTTTCTCCCTCAGAGGCCAAACAAACCACAACACCAAATGCTAACATTAGGCATCTATGTACATAAATGACTAACAATCACAACTAAAAACAAACAAAAATAAATGCTCATGGAAATACAATGGCAGGATACACATCATCTTCCAAGAGACATTAGGTAAAAGACATAAACACAACCATTTCAAATTACAAACAAAATCATATACAACCATATCTACCGTAATCAAAAATAGAAGAAGAAGAAGAAGAAGAAGAAACAACATTAAAACCATAGAAAGAGACATCGGACGAAAGACATCAAACCAAAATCACATAATTGAAAATGTAAAATCTTTCATCAGAAAACCCTCGAACACCAAAAAAAAAGAAGATAACAATAGTAAAAACCCCAAGATTTCTTCTACGGTTGCCATGTTGCCATGTTGTTTTCCTATAAATTAATCAGTGAAATTAAAAATTTTGTTTTTAAAATAAAATAACATATATGTTTTTAGTATTTTACATCTTAGATGCTTATCTATTTAATTTACTAATAAAAATGTATTCTCGTAACATAAATAGCAAAGAAGGCAAAAAATCTGCTAGTATCAATTGTTTTATAAAATTTTATTTTATGCAAATATAATGCTCTCTTATTTTGATTGGTTAACTAAAAGTATCTTGGTTATAAATAAATATTGTTAGCCAAACCTTAAAAACCAATTACTTTACAAACTTATATATTCGCATTTTATAGAAATAAACAAATATTATTCTATAATTTGCAAATGGGAAGACTTTTATTATAAAACTATTTTATAAATATTCCAAAAAATTCACTAATTTGATATTTTTTTACTTTGATGAATAATTAACATTATAGAAGTATTTAAGTGGAGCTCATGATGACCTATTCTTAAATGTATCAAAATCATCATTTTTATATTATTTTATCTTCTAGTCTTAGAGCGTTGATCTCACAATATTGTATTAGTTTTTTCATCAAGTCAGTAAAGTTTCATTTCTAGTGCTTTTTTTTGAAATTATATTGAACTAATTAGTTTTTTATTTATCATTAATTTCAAGGGGTGTACATAAATATAATTAGCATAAAAGTATATTATGATAGTTTGTATTTAGTGTTAAAATATGATTGTTATGTTAATAAATCAAAAATTATTTACATAGTAATCCAATCTCTATAAACAAAATTTTAATTAACATTGTATTTCTTTTAGTGATTTATTATGTTACTTTAGATTATTTATTATATTTTATTGTCTTCATCCTCTCTATCCATAGTTTCTTTGTTAAACCTTACATCTTATTTTGTTTACTTTATATTTGACTCGTATATTAGCATTTATTTATATTTGCTAATTTCATATTATGCTTGCTGTGATTTTAAAATTTATCCTTTATGCATGTTAATTTTCACATTTCTTACTATTATTTTTTGTATATATACAAAAGTTAATTAGTAGAATCTCGCTTATAATTACTTTACCTTATAGTTTTATATTGACATTATATATATAAATATATAATAATAATAATAATCACATCTTTACTACTTTAACAAAAAAGTAGCAATACAAACACATATCGTATGTTTGTATCGATACCATTTATGGTGTAATACCATTTATATAATCCTATTACTATAAGAAGTATATAATTATGGTGTAATACCATTTAATTATAGTGTAATACTATTAAGGAAGCTATATAAATCTAATAAACATAGCATATAATTATGGTGTATTACTATTTATATAATCCTATTACTATAAGAAGTATATTCATATTGTTATCATCCTTATTGAAATTGTATTCTTTTACACATTCCATCTTGCGAGGAAACTATATTTTGAATCCGTACATAATAACATTTACAAGTATCATATATGAATTAAATATAGTCGACACATGTAAGAAAGTTAATATTATCATTATTATCAAATAAGAATCTTTATGGTCATAATATTGTCACTGTAACTGAAAAGATAACTTTCAAACAAGTTTCATTATCCAAGAAACTATACAATGGATTTATACATAACAAAATTTTATAGATACTATAGTCAAATCCAATATAGGCGACATATGAGAAAATTATATCATCATCATCGTCATCTCTATCCCTATGGTTATATATTACTGTCAGCCTAACCAAAAATATATTCTTTTGACACGTGTCATTTCTCTGAGGAATTCAATTTTGTAAAAACCATATCAAAATTAAATGCACATGATATAGATGAGGAGATTATATTATTATTATCCTATAGCGATAATCTTTATGCTTGTATTGGCATCGCTTTACTAGCTAGAATATCCACCGTACATGTGGCATCACATGGTTGTGATACATAAACTCTTCTTTCCTTTACAGCTCTCACAAACCATTTTAGCTTCTTCACCTCTACTTCGTCTCGCTCTTCCTCAATCTCTTTCTACCTTAATTTACTAGCTATGACCAACAATGTTGATCCTTTGATTGTGGAGAGGGATCTGATAGGTGCTTGATCTGTTTGCGCCCAAGGTGTTTATTTCATTGTATTATGGCCCAAAACATGTTAGCAATGGTTGTGAAATTAGGCCATCACTTGCAATATATCCTCTAACTATTCAAATCACTAAAAAAAAACTGTGAACTTTTTACTTTGGTGCCTTTCTATTCTTTTCTTTTGATGATATTTCATTTTTTGACTTCACTCTATGTTGGTATTTATATGATTTGATTATAATTGAAATGCAGGTGAATTGATCTTGATGCTCCAAGTCCAGGTAAACCACTCTTGAGGGAGAGGGTTCATTGGTATGGTTTTTGTAGATTTATGTAGATCAATAAAATTCTAAGGCTTTGATCACAAGTATACCAATGATGAATCTGACCAAATTCATTTCATTAGATCTAATCAATTTGATTTTTTGAGGGTTGTGGGGAACATTCCCGGTGGTACTAATCCTCTTTATGGTAAGAAAATAATTTTCTTGTAATCAAGCTATTTAAGATAATTATAGAAAATTTAAAAAAAAAAGTAAATTTAAATTAAAAAAAATGAAGCTAGCTTAAATAATTAATTTTTTTAATCAAAGTCTTAATATCCATTTCTCAATATTGTTGCTATTTGTTTATTTAGTGTAGGTCTAATGTATTTTGATGATCAATAATATCAATGGTCAAATGAGTTCATCAAAAATATTTAAATTTATGTTTTTTCATATGATCTTATTTATGTAAAATAAGCTCATTATAAGTAACATTAAAACCATATACAGAGACACCGGACAAAAGACGTCAAACCAAAATCACAAAATTGAAACTGTAAAATCTTCATCACAAAGTCCTGGAACACCAACAAAAAAGGAAAAAAAACAATAGTAAAACTTCCAAATTTTTTTCTACGGTTGCCATGTTGCTTTAGTACTTCAGAGTGCGGCTTTCGTTGTTTCAAGAAAGAAGAGATGGTGTCAAGGAAACAGTATTGCATGGCGGGGAGTCTCCAATAAAATAGTATTTGCAAGGCCTTTAGTCTCAGAGGGTTTCACGGTTGTGGGGTGATCTGAGAAAAAGAAAAGCCTTTGCACTTCCTTGAAAAATATAAGGGCAAGCAAGAGAAGAAAGAGGCTCCAAGACCAATATCATTGCACACCCATAGGATTCATAACCGCTCTTACGGCCATTTCCCAAAGTATAACAACCGGGGCGGAGGCAGAGGGGGGCAGGGTGCGGCCCGCCCGCCCGCCCCCTCCCTCTCTCTCTCTCTCTATCCACACTCGCCTCCCCGCCCCCTTATCCTTGGCCGCCTCTCTCCCTTTTTCTCTCTCTCTCTCTAATTAGTTTTTTTAGTCTCCCCCCTTTCTCTCTCTCTCTCTCTCAATTAGTTTTTTTAGTCTCCCTCTCTCTCTTTAAATATATATATATATTATATATATATATATTTATATATATATATATATATATCTTTTTTCTCTCTCTCTAAGTTTTTATTATTATTATTTTTTTTTTCAAATTAATAGATATAGTCTAAAACAAGTGAAAGGGCTCATAGCCTAATAGCAAGATCTTTAGTTCAAAACTTATTAAAAATAATAGTAGTAATAAAGTCAGCGTTAGTTATGGTGTGGGTTCAGTAGTCCAAAACTTTTTCATTTTCGACTGAGATTGCGTAGATTTGATGATTAAATTTGAGTCACATGCACTACTCCTAATCTATACAACGCTTTATTCCTTTTGTTAACAAAAAAATCTAAAAACATATTTAAATAAAAAAATATTATCAAAAAAATTTATTATTTGATTTATTAATATTTTATAAATTACTTTTATGTAATATTTTTTTAAAAATATCTATGTTTTTTTAGTTTATGATTTTTTACACATTAATTTAAATAATATATAAAAATTACATTTTTAGTAGATTTTTTTAAAATATTTATTGTTTAAAATTTAATTTTTTTATAAACTAAACTATAAATTAACATATAAATACTTTTTTAAAAAAATTATAAAACTTTTAATTAATTATTTATTTATTTTTCAACTCGCCCCCCTAATCTTTACTTTCTGGCTCCGCCACTGATAACAACAATGGATGAGTGTGGTGGGCATTTTCATCTTTGCACTTCAAAATTCACAGCATTAAAAACCAAGTGGATGCACAAAAAAAAATGGCAATAGAACCTTCTACAACCACTAGAAATCAAGGGGTTTTTAATAAATAACTTAATTTGAGAAGGTCTATTTGTTCATTTCCTCATAGAAATAACATATTGCCATCCTATCAAACTGAACATGAACAAAGAGACTCAAGCATAAGCTCAGCCTGAAATCCAGCCCTAAACTTAACAAAAACCAATTTTGACGCAAACGATATAATTTCATTGTTTAAATTTTTTGCAGGTTTTAAATACTATGTCTTTTATTTTATTCATCTATACTAAAACCTTCCATGGGATGGTAAAAAAAAAAAATTATGCATGGAGTGTGTATTCATCAAAAGTCATTAAAGAAAAACAAAAACCAAAAGAAGTTTATATAAAAAAAAATTATTATATTTATAAACCAGAAAAATAATAATCATGAACAAATACAGAGTTCAAATATAATATAGAACAACTAATATCTTCTATAGTAGATTTTTTATATAATGTGTCACACACCAAAGTAAGTTATTCATGAACTCCTTTGAGAAGCACATTTTTATCAAAAATCTATTTTGCTTTTTGGTGTGTTTGTGCTGGTGGCAAAGAAAAAGAGGGAAAAATACACGAAGTTAAATGACAATGAAGTCAAGATGTTTGATTAAATGCTAGGGAAAGAAAGGACATGTGTGGTGCTTGATTAAATGGGTAAAATAGGACAAGGCGCCTGTGAATACACAGTGGTCAGTGGTTTCTGAACAGTTAGAGGGCGCAACAAAACAAAAATCCAAAAGAAAAACAGAGAAATTAAATGTTTGATGTAATTGATAACGAAGCAGAGAGGTGTTCGATGAAATGTGTGAGAGAGAAAAAAGAAAGGAGCAGGAGGCGCCAGTGAATGCATAGCGGTCGCATGGGGAAAGGCAAAGGAAACCATGCCCCGAATAAATGACAAGTGATATGATTTGATGCGTACTTGAAACCGACAAAACGCTTATTGCTCCGGACATAGCCCCACACAGACTTGCTCTGCTCTTGTTCATGCTCCCCCCACTCTCATCATCATCATCTTCTCTGGGGAAATGCACACCACTTTCTTGCTGCTGCTCCTTTAATTGATTTGTGTCAGATTAATTAACTAGTTAATGTTTTAATTAAATAATCATAGACAAAGTTTAGTTATTGGAACAACAACATCCAAATTCCAAATTATGACACTATTCAAAGATAAAAATTAATTTTAATACTATCATATTATTTTTTTGGTTTTCTTAATTAGATGAAATATGATTTGTCTAGCCTAATAAGAATCAGAAAACTGATCAGTGGGAACCTGATATTATTTTTGGTCTCTTTTGATTTAAATATTTTTTTTTTTAAGTACATCCCCACCATTATTATTGCAGCTGGAGAGTCACATTTGAATAGTTCCCATTATTTCTTTTTTGATGTAATAAATATTTGTTCAAACTTGTATTCACAATGTTCATAATCTAATATGCAAAAGGTATTAATGTAAAAAAATTTAAGTTCCATTGAATATAGTGCTGATAGGGCGGATTATCAATTATAGATGTGAACTTATGTTACTAAGGGGTTGTTTGTTTGGAAGGCTTGGATTGGGAATGTATTGGGAATGGATTGGGAATGGGCCCAATGCTTTGTTTGGTTGGCAGGCTTGGGAATGTGGGAGGAATCTATGAGGAATGAGATGAGGGGAGAGGGTTGATTGGCATTCACCCCAATTGGTTGAGGAATGCCCAATCCGGATGGTGAAATGTCCATTTTACCCTTGGCTTTAAAACTTTATCTATATATATAGAAAAAATATTGAGAACATTGTAACCAAATAATAATGATAACATATTACAAATAAATTAATACTATAAAAATACAATAACAACAAATTAAATTAATTCTAAAATAATAAAAATAAAATGATAACATTGTAACAAAATAACAATATTAATAATGAAGATTGATTGTAAAATTAATTATAAAAATTAATTATAAAAATAATTATGACAATAATGACAACATATTACAAATAAAATAATATGATTGACCAATGTATTTATCTATTTAATATTTACTCTATAAGGGCATAAAAGACATTTTGCACATATTTTTCCTATTTACTTTTCTGATTCCCAATGAATTACTCTCCCATACCCTCCAACCAAACACAGTTTTCCTTCCATTCCTAATCCATTCCCCCTTATTCTCTTTTCTATCTCATTCCTATCTCATTCCTCCCGAATTCCATTCCTTGCAAACAAACAACCCCTAAGTTAAGATGTGCATAGGATAGACAATCAATTCCAACTTCGTGAACATATCTTAGATAGTAATGCGCTTGTCACATTTATAAATATATATATACCCTTAATCATAGTGAAGTTTAATGAATGCCACAATTTTAAGTTACAATATTATTTTTTAAAAACTTTAACCACTATTTATTAGCCTAAAAAATCATAGATATATTAACAATGTAAATCTTTTTGTGATCTACTCCTTTCATTTTATTATAAATGTTAACTTCTAAAAGCTTTTTATGTCTCAAATTATCTGTCCACATACCTAATTTAAGAGTTAATTTTTAAATTTAAATTACCAACATTTTTACATATATACTATTCTCCACCACTATCACTCTAAATGCACAACCTTAATGGATGGAGAAAGAAATGGGTTAAATGGAAAAAATAAATAAATAAACTAAAATATGCATAGGATTTTTAATTATAACTACTTTTTCTTACTCTTTGTTAAAAGGTTAAAGTGAACACTTATAATTGAACATAGAAAGTAATGCCTTCTAACAATAACTTGAAATATAATATGATTTTTAAACAAATAATCAACCTTTTTCCGTACATTTTTTAATTATATAAAAGAATAAAGTTTATATTAAAATTAAATTTTTAATTCATTTAAAGGGGAGGTTTAAAACTCTTAATCTTCTACTTGAGAAAAAAAATAAAATAAAATAACAAGATCTTTACTTGGAAAATCAAGCTAAAAAGAATATGCAACAACTTCTAAGTTTCTAACAACCACCTAAATGATTTGCTATGTTGACATTGAATCCTCGGATTTATTGTTCATACACTATCCTTTTGCAATACTTTGGTTTGACGTAGAGGGAGAGCGAAGGATGCATGGAATACTTAATCCAATGCGTTAATATGAAATATTTGGCTTATAAAAAATAGAAGAATTTTTTATGCACAGTTTTGTACTTCTTTTGTTGTGATTATCAAAATGTCTCAAGTGTTATTTTTTGAGTGTCTGTAACCCCTAAATTAAAAAGACAAGCTAGAAGAGAGAAACCAAATGGTTATGAAAAGTTTTGAGTTTACAAACCCCATAAAAAGTGAACCGAGTAACCTCTAATGGTTAAGAGTAGCGCTAATTAGTAATTCACCGGTGCTTGCACTCCGGAGTCTTTTTAAAGATTTCTCTCCTTCTCTAGAATGTGTTTTTTTTTTTTATGTTGTGTGTAAATTTTTAATGTATTCTTATTGTGTTGTATTATTATTATTTTCTCTAATTTTTTTTAATACTTATGTTAGTATTTATGGACTTTTACCTTTTGTTTTTTTAATAAATATGTTTTATTCCTTCTGTTTTAAAAAAATACATTGATATATATATAAACACATCCTCGTTTGATGTTTATTTGTGATTCCATGAACATTTATGTGCGCATTAAGTAGCCTAGAGAAAAAGATAACCATCGTTTCCCTCTTAATTAATTAATCCATCAATTGGTTAACGGGGTACAGTGACATGACCATCAGATCCGAATCGGACGGCGAGAATTGGACAGATAACCTGATAAAAGAGTCGTCGCCTAGGGAAGAGGCGAAAAAACTCCTTCCCAAAACAAACCTAATATTTTCCACTAATTACGCAGCTGCCACTGGGCCATTGTGGGCCCCCCAATGATTTCCCAAGCGGACCTGAGACCCGACAAGCCGACTCGGCAACGCCCAACAGGGAGACTTGCCGGCTATTTTCCTACACCTCACCTCCATGCGCGCTCACACGTGTCACTCCCTCCTTTCCCCACCTTTTGACGTGACGACGCTAGTCAAACACCCCCCCTCCTTCTCTCTCTCTCTCTCTCTCTCTCTCTCTCTCTCTTCCCTCATTAATACTTTATTTAATACCAATTAATATGTATTTATTTATCATTTATATCTCTTATATAATCCTCATCTATATCTACATGGACCCCCACATCCACTTTCTCAGTTCTCAAACTCTCTAGAATGGAGGATTTGGGGAGAGGGGGCCCTTCTGGTCTGGAACTCACCATCGCTGTCCCCGGGATGAGTTCCTCATCCGGTTCTGGTATGTGATTTATGGTTAAGAATCAGCAGCACTTAAACTTATTGTATGTGTTCTGATTACTTATTTGCATTTATTATTGTAGAAGGTGGTGTTGGTGTAGGAGGAGGGTGTATCATGAGAGATCTTGACATGAACTACCCACCGGCAGCGGAGATGGAAGAAGAGTACCCGATGGGAAGCGTGGAAGATGAGGATGAAGGTGGCTGCGGAGGTGGCGGCAGGCCAAAGAAGCTCCGCCTCTCTAAAGAGCAGTCCAGGCTTCTTGAAGAGAGCTTCAGACAAAACCATACTCTCAACCCTGTGAGTTTTTCTATTTCTTTTAATAAAACTTTTATTATTATTATTATTATTATTATTATTATTATTATTATTATTATTATTCATTTATGTTTGATTAATTGTGGTGGTGGTGGTGATGATGGTGCAGAAACAGAAGGAAGCTCTAGCCACGAGGCTGAAGCTTAGGCCACGCCAAGTGGAAGTCTGGTTTCAAAACCGTAGAGCAAGGTCAGTGCCAGCTGTTGTTAATTCAGTAAATATGAAATTATATATATATAAATAATTAGGATAAATATTTTGTCTTTATTACTTATTATGTGGCAGAACAAAGTTGAAGCAAACGGAGATGGAGTGTGAGTACTTGAAACGGTGGTTTGGATCACTGACGGAGGAGAACAGGAGGCTGCAGAGGGAGGTAGAGGAGCTCCGAGCGCTGCGCATGGCGCCACCGACCGTGCTGTCGCCGCACACGCGAGAACCGATGCCGGCATCGGCGCTGACTATGTGCCCGCGCTGCGAGCGTGTGACCACGGCCAGTGGTTCCAGCCAGCGCCACCATGCTGTTCGGCCGGGCGTTGCGGCGTTTCAGCGTTCTCCGGCGTCGCCGTTTCAGCCACGCCAGCCTTCCGCCGCGTGCTAAAAAGCAGTGTGCCTATAAATAAAGACAAAAAATGGACGAGTGGGAGAAATGTGGCTTGTTTAATTAATGGGGTTTGGAATTGGAACTTATTGAATTGGTTACCTAGCTAGTTAGGTACTAGCTTGCTAGCTTCTTAAGTGTTATGGTATGGACGTCTTGCCATGTCCCATCTTGACTAGGTATACTATTATCGTCCATGGAGAAGTTAAAACTCAATTATGTAGATGATGGCAGATATGTTTATTTAATGTTAAGCTAGTTGCCTATATATATATATATATATATATTCAAAGGTTATTAATGCAAAATTTGGTGAGAGTTGCCAAATTATTTGCTGTGTTTCTTTTTTGACCTATTTGGTTATTTTTATATCAGAATATATGTGTTTAAAAATATACCAAATGTTTGTGTTTTCTTTATATATATATATATATATTTGTTGGTTTTTAGTTTGGTATGCTTTGTTTTATTTTTATTTTTTAAAATTTTCGTTTATTTCTCTCTAGTGTTTCAGATGAGCATGTCTTTTGGAATAAGAATTTTCAAACTTCTGGTCAGGTATAAAATATATTTATCAAAAGAAAACTTTGATGAATGTATGTATTTTCATCATGCGGCATGTTTTGGAATGAAAAGTATTGGTGATTATATATATTTGTTTATTTTTTTTACACAACAGGTGATAAGTGCCCCATTAACACAAAAAAAAAAAAAGACAGGTAACAAATTTTCTGCCATGTTAATTTTGGAGGAAATGATGAAATTCCTTTTTCACAAAAACCCACCATAATCCACCTTTTTTATAAAAAAAAAACCACCATAGCATTATAAACAGTATCTTGTCTAAAAATAATATATAAATAATATTTAAACAGTGCTACTTATGCAAAATTTTAATTAGTGTACGTCTATGCACTGCACTAAGTAAATGTTGGTAAATGTTAAATTTTGTGAAAATAATTTTAGATAAAGAATACAATCTCATTATCATGAGCAATAATCAAAGGTTTCTCCCTTAGTTCTCTAGAGCTTAGAACTCAAGAAATTCAAATTTCATAAATAAATTCTTAATATGAAGGGCATTGTCTAATTTTGATGGTTCCACTGAGAACAAATGATTTTCTGGCGCAATTGTTTTATTTTTTATTTTTTATTTTTTTTTGAAATAGTGGATAAATCACTTCAAATTAAAAAAACCTCCGTGGAAAGACACGAATAAAACAACTACAAAAACAGATCATAAAAAATGGTAAAACAATAAGAAAACTACTAGGGAAACAATCCAAACATAACACAGACAATACAAAAACAACTGAACCGCGGCACCACAAGCCGCCCACAAACCCCAGAAAACACAGAAATATAAAATTATTTGAGTGCAGTTTCCATACCATGGTTGATCAAATTTTATGTTTAAAAAAACACAGAAATATAAAATTATTTAAAGGGCTATTATATAAAATTGCCCATAAAAACGTGGGTAATTGATCACATTTTTCAATTTAACTTCTTTTATAAGTGCTCAGTTAGCCCTAAGCTTCCCGCCTCGAGGAAAGCATCGGAACCCTCGAAGACGGTGAAGAGCTTCGTCGGCCACAAGGCTTGTGAGATCTACGAGAAGAAACGCTGCAATTTGAGATGCGATTTGAGACGAAGAAGGTTGGCGAATTGAAGGTAATCGAAGGGAATGATCAATCTTAGCTTGATTGCAATCTATACTACTTTGATTTGAATCTCTTCTCTTTATGTTTTCAGCTATTCGAAATCTGGGAAATTGGGGTAGAAGTTGAGTAACCTTGTAGTTCAGCACCGCTATAGCTTTTAATTGCAACTAAATTTTCAGTGAAATTTGGGAAAATACGAATGTAATTGTGAAAGTTTTGGTTCATGCATGTTCATGGGTTCAGTAATTTTAGGAATTACTTGTTAGAGAATAACTGATTTTTCTCAAAATTTGATGTTGGTGTGCATTCTTTGATCATGTAAAACTTGCTGGTGAGTTTGTTGTTCAACATGAAGTTAGATGAGTGTTGTTTCATTGGTTGAGTTTGAGGTTTTTTCATCAATTGCTCTATAAGTTTCTTGGAATTATCTTTCCATTTTGGTATATTTAAGAGTTTATGAATTGCCTCAGTTGATGCTGGTGTTAAGCATGGATGAGAGCTATATATATCCTCAATGTATTGGTGGTGAGCTATATTTATGAAGGGTGTGTATGTTTCTTATTTGAAATTCTACACAGCTGACTTAGTGTTGTGAGATCATAACCATATTCATGCATTATATTGGATGAAAAAGACAGCATCTTTTGAATGTGTCTTATTCATAACGCATTTAAATAACACTGTTACTTTTACTTCCTTTTCGGTTTGTGATTCTCATGGGCCATTTCTGATGGGAGGCTGCTTTCTGCAGAATACAACTGAGCTTTTAATCCTGAGAGGCAATGACCATGATTTTGAAGCTCCCCAAAAGCCAAAGGTATGTTCTTACCGCTTTCAAAAGTAATTGGAAATCACTTCAATCAGCAATTGTTTAAATGGAAGTATCATTTATTAATCCTCAAGTTGGTCCATCCAACAAGAAACCATCCAGTATGTTTTTTGTGCTTAGTTAGTAACTACCTGTTGTATTTAGTCTTCTTATCATGTAGAATATGTTGAACATTTCTTCTATGATGATGCCTATCCTTAAGGTGAAAGTCTGTTTTCTTTTGGCCCAACAACTGGCCTTATTCTCTTGTTGGTCACACTACCTCTTCCTACTTTTTTTTCCTCTCATTGAATAAGAATATTTGATGCTCATTGCTCATCTTCATATCAAAGTTTTCTGGTAATGAATCATTTTCACTCTGATTGCATTGATCCTGGATGCATCTTTTATGTCCTAATGTGCTCATAACTCTTGTTTCCTTGTTTCGGTTTTTCTGCACCCTCGATAGCAATGTTGAAGATGAGAAGTTGTCAAGATGGTTAATCTTAGTGGTTTTTGTAGAAATTTCATGAACTTCTAACTTTTGACTCCTTTGGGTCATACTGCTGAAAAGAGCACGCATTATGACATAGTTACACATACAAATCTGGTGAAAGTCTTGCCTACACCATGTCTATTGGACTAAGCACTTGATAAGCATAGCATGAAATGAAGATCTGATTGGGCATTGATCTTATGTTGCTGCGCAATTGACATAATTGAAAATCCCTTGAATGTTGTCGGCTTAGTTTTCCTGGAAAGAACAATTATAAGAAGAATTTTTAAAAATTTAGGGATGGAAGTAGAGCTGAGTTAAAAAATAATAGTCACTCACTAACCTTGATTGCTAGTTTTCCACCGACAAGAATCACTCTAGGAAAAGGAAAGCTAAAAGCTAAAAATTGTAATCTATAGCTCTTGTTCTTTGAACCTACTAACATAACCATTGAATAGAGCTCTGACTCCAACTAATCTCCCAAACTGAAGGAATTTAATTCTTTCTTATATTCAAAGCAGGCTTTAAAGAGCACTTAAAATAGAGACATAATTATCTAACTAATTGACTGATACTGACTGACAGCATCCTTGTAAATGTTAAAGTATCTTATCATAGCATTATTATGTTTTATGGTGCTAGCCAGTCAGTTATAGTTGTGGGGCGGTAGGTTTTGCAATCAAACAGTGTTCAATTAACGTTAACAATCTTCGAGTTATCTTGTCACTTACAAGTGGTGAGGAGCGAGGAGTACTATCTATTAAATGACAGGGAGAACAAAACAAAGTAGAAGAAACTGATGAAAAGAACAGTTTAGTTGTACATTTTTTGCTTGATCTGCTAAGCCCATCCTTAGTTTCTTCATTCAGACAAACATAAGAAAACAAATCTTCTCTCTTACTTTCATTTCTTGATTTCTTCTTCTCCTCCATTTTCCTTGAATCCAAGCACACCATTAGTGCTCTGTCAATTTCCAACTCATCCACATGCATAACCCAGACATGCAGAATCAGGGTGCTCAAGCCTTACCTGTAAAGTGGCAAACATATTACCAGATGTAGCTTTCTTTGAACTCAACTGACCAAAGTCATTAGACTTCATTATCTGATATATTTTCTAATTTACATTCTTTTTCCCCATTGTGTTTTGCTTCAATCCACATACATTCAGAAGATTCCAATCTGCAGAAGAATTTATAGTCAGTATCTGTTGATTGAAGCAAAACTCTTAATACTAGAAGCCAGATACTCATAAATTGGCATGCATCAGAATCATTTCTTTGTTTCTGGAATCCTTGCCAATAATGCAGCTCAAGCTGGCTTTTGGTTCACATCTAACTGGAGTCTCTTTCTCTCACATGGCCCAAGCATGGGCTTTAGGACCCACCCCCTACCTTCAACCATGCTTCTAAGCAATATTGCAGAGTCTTTCTTCTCTGAAATTTAAGAGCTCCATGATGGCTTTCTTTGGTTTCTTCTTTCCTGTTTACCTCTCATGACTTCTCTTTTCAACTTGTCACTGGGTCCCATTCAACCCTTTCTTTTATTTTGCTCCTGCCTTCAACAAATACACACCCATGATCCATCCATCTCTGCTCTCAACCAAATACTAATTGGATGACTAAGAGATAAAGAATTTTTTAATCAGATAATTTCACTAGTTTCCTCATACCACCTATCTAGTTTCTTTATAAAAATATACGAGTAGGTATTTCATTGTTTTCTTTGTGATCTTAGCATGCAGCTCGCATATAATGGAAGATGTTTTGATAATAAAATCTCTGTTTCTTATAAAGTTACTTGTGGCATTGATTACTTGACTCAAGGCAGCCCTAGATAGAAAATGGTCCTTAGTAAATGAAAACTAATTAAAGACATGAATAATCTTGACTATCACTAGTTTATGGTTAACTATGTGAGAGATTTATTAGAGACAAATATACACTCAAAAAGGAACAAAGCTATTGACAATTTTCTGCTTGTACTTGTGAGTGTAACATGATCATAAAATAAAATAAAAGCAAAAGATTGTAATATGAGAAAGTAGAACATGAGGTGTCCCCTCATTAGACTTGGTATAAACAAGTAGGACAAAAGGATCAGGTGGCAGGTGTTCCCATTCTACGTGACTTGTGTTCCCCAATATGCATGCAGCTTTGATTATTGCACCCAATATTTTATCATCTGCTGCATGCGATGCCAACAAACTTATTTATTTGATTGCCAAACTATATATAAATTATATACATACAAGTTCTCATATGTAGCAGCAGCCTTAAGATACATTTCATTTAACTAAAATTGTGCCTACCAAGTCTTAAAGTGAAATACAAATAATTTGATTTTAATATCAAATTTGTTAATTGTTGGTGGCATGGTGCAATATAGCTAAAATGTTTGTTGATTGAATTGATGAGGGTACACAAAGCTAGGATTTGTAGAATATATATATATATATATATAAAAGGGAAAGTGTGTATGAATCCCTCAATAGTGATGATGTTTTAGCATCAAATCAGGGTAAAAGGGATATGAAATTCTGGGCAGGTTCCTGGCTATAAAACTTATTCCATTCCCACTCTCACTCAAAACCATGCTTTAGAATTTTATTGGCGTGCCCCTCAATGCTCTTCTGAAGATTATTCTCAATTTCTAATTTCAGAAAATAAACCTTTTTTTTTTGTATTATGAGTAATTTGATTTTTTTTAATTTAATTTATTTTTGAGTAATAACAAATGTGTGTTATCGCTTGTTCTTATGATCATTTTTATATTTATTGTTTTTTTTAATGAATTTATGGTTTATTTAATTTTATATAAAAAAAATTGTTTGTAATCTTTCATTGCAATGTTTTTAGTTTATGAATAGAAAAGCTTATTTATATAGTGTATAGAAACAAATAGATATGAAAATTTTTAGAGAAGAAAATGGGGAATAAATAAAGCAAGAGAGGGAGGGGCCTCCCAATTTGGTATAACAAGACTCATGGGAGAATGTTGAGCCATGTGACCATGTCTCCCCACTCCCTTTAAACTTAACCTCCTAATTAAGCCATGTCATAATCTTATGCCAATTTCTATTTTAGTTTAAATATTTATTTAGTCAATCTAGAAATTAGTTTTAACACGGATTTCGTCATAGCTTTTATATATTAGCCGAACTTTGCCATGTCAACATCAACATCATGTTAAGATTTGTTTTATTTAAAAAAAAAATTTGATGAGATACAGACAAAATATATATTATCAAATGATAATCTCATTACTCTAAACAAATAAAATAATAAAAATAAAGTAAAACAATGCAATTATATTCAACATGTTGAAATTATATATTGTTAAAAAAAATTAAAACAATTTTTTAAAAAAAATTCAAATTTTTAGTATGTTGTATGAGAGTTAAATAATTTTTTTTTTTAGTAAAATGAATAAACTACTTATTTATTTAAAAAAAAATAGTACAATAGAATAAACAGAACAAACTACAAAAAGACGGTAATAGTTAATGGTCCTATGAAAGTAACTCAATTAAAAAAATAAATATTGGGGTAAAGTAACTTTAACCCAATGTTATCTATAATTAAAAAATTGATGTTGATTGGAGTCAACCTAGTTGGCGTGGGGAAGGAAATAAAGGACCAAAGACCAAAGGCAGTGTATTTCTACTTGCAAAGTTGAGGGTGTTCAAATGCTTTTAATGGGGGTTGGCAACAAGCCGGCAAGTGGCGGTGGTGAAAAGATGGTCACAAGATAAAAGAGATGGGCGAGCCCCACGCTTTGAAGAGATAAAGCTTGTGTTTGTGCAAAGATGGCCGCCCTTTCTTTTGGTTCTCTTTTTCCCTTCACATTAGATCAGAGGCTAAAGGTTTTTTAAATTTTTTATACTCTCTCTGACCCCTCTTTTAAAAAGGTTTGTTTTATCTTTTTTATTATCAAAATCATAATATATATTCTTTTTCTTTTTTGGCCTTGGCAATGTTATATATGTCTTTGTTTTTCCTTACTTAAAAACCTTCTTTATTTTTATTTTGGTCAATGTAAAATATGACTGGTTTCTCTCATTAAAATCAAAATGACACAACTGCCCTTAACCTTTTTAAAACACCATTTTACAGTCAAAAGTCCAGTGAAAGGCTGATTTCAATGTTTGAATTACTTTTATTTAAGCCAATCGACGAAGGGTTTTGTTCGGATAAGTAAAAAGAAAGTGCCTTCGGTCGGTTATTTTGACCCTTACCAACTTGATTAGAACTGCCTCAAAAACAAGATCATGCATGTCCATTCCACCAAAATAATGTTTGTTAACAGAAATAAAGGTTACTATATATATATATATATATATATGGGAAAACATCATTTAAGTACGTATTTAGATTTGAAATATATGGATGTTTTAAATCTAAGCCGTTGAATCATCATCTGATGGTTGATTGATTATATAAACACTGTACATTTTTTTATTGTTCATGATCGACTGTCTATGACTTTGTAGACAGCGGTTTTTCTTATGTCGTAATGATAAGAAATTTGTCGATTTTTACGTCGATGCTTACTGTAGACGTCTACAGATTTGAAATCTAGGGACGTCCCTAGGTGATGGGTTATATATATATATATATCCTTTAACAGAAATAAAAAGGGTTTTCTTATTATATATATGTATTTCTATATATGTATGTATAATTTTTTATTTTTTTAATAAAAAAATTATATAGTATGTATCTGTGTGTGTGTGTGTTGGTAGTGATAAGTGTTAATCAAACATCAACTTAGTTGTTGTAATAATTAAAGTGTGGTAAGTTTATTTAAAACAAACTACATGAGAAATGGTCCAATCAGTGATAAATGGGCCATGAAGGGTGATGATTGCAGCTGGATGTCATGAGGTGGGGGACCCAGATTGGTTGGATCTTGGTCTAACCAGGGACCAAGTGATTAGTGCCAATCTAATCACTATGCTTTTGTTCCACCTTCCCTCTTTCTCAATTCATCTCCCCTTCCTCTATATAATATATTTTATATTTTCATTCATTTTATTATGAAAAGAAAAAAAAAATATTTTTTTTTTAAAAAAAAGATTGTTATAAAAAAGCAAAGAAGATAAAGTTAGTGAAATGTCATTTGATGAATAGATGTAATGGCACGTAGCTGCTGTCAAGAAACAACAAACAACTCAATCTCATGTATCTCAGTATCCATGTCCTCATCCCCAGACATGGAAAAGGACTCCCTCCATTAACCCGGATCTAGTAAAACCATCACACCAAATTATATATATATATATATATAATTGGTTTCAATGCCAAGATGAAAATTATATATAAAAATGCCATTGAAGTATATAATATATAGTTCAAAGTTCCAAGTCAATTGATGAAATTGTGAGAATATATTGTGCATGGGAACCTACGTAGCCACTCTCTTTCTTTTTTGGAAAAGAAAATGAAAAAAAAGTGAAAGAAGACAAAAGGATTAGATTTCTCAGATCCCCTACCAAGGCGATTCTGTGTGTATGTCTATAAATAAATATAGACTCCAAAAAGACAAGCTACAACTGAAAAAAAAACTATAATAATAATAATAATAATACTAATTAAAAAAAGGAACCATCTTGTCATCTTTGCTCCATCTCTCCCATCAAAGACTTGTTAAAATTTTCATCAATTTGTTTGGAGGGGTTTTCTTTTAAGCTTGAGTTTGAACATTGTCCACAAGTCATTCAAAAGAGCCAACCAGAGTACAATACTCACCAGCCAAACCAAAAGTCTTAGTTGTGTTGTGAGATGATGTACTTTTCCATGAATGTGGTCACACGTTGGCTGCCTTCTTTTTCTTTCCATGTGATTTCAGAGAGATAATTTATATCTCATTTTCATCTTTGAAAGCCAGTCATAGTCCTAGAATAATGTAGTAGACCAGCGTGATTGGCAGTGCTATCAACATCCCGAATATGACACTACATTACACACCCAAACTACTAATCAGTAAAATTAAATTAAATTAAATTAAATAATAATATAGTCCTACCTATTATGTTATATATTAATAAAGAAAAAAGAAAAAAATCAATAATGTTAAATAATTAATTAATTAATAGATGAAAAAATTAATATGTATAAATTATTGAAGAGAAATAAAGAAGGTTAATTAGAAGAGGAATAAAGAAGACAAGAGACGCATACGCGGTGCTAAGAATGGCAGGGTGGACATTGTACTCTTTAGCGAAGACGAAAGGGACGATGCCTTGAGGGAGGGCCGCCTGTTTCACCGAAACAACAAAGCCACGTGTCACTTCATTCACTGGGCCCTACCCTTTATCTAATAACACTCTGACACGTAGTTGTTGTACTACGTGTCAGAACTCAATTCGTTCATTTATCTTGTTCATTACTTTGAGAATCGTGCATGATGATAGATTTATGTTTTTTTACCTGCACAATCGCCACGTGTAACAGAACGCCACGTAAGCCTACGGCGATGGAGGCGGCGGCCATCACCGCCGGTCCAGTCAGAAATCTAATGGCCATTGCGAATGTCGCCACTGAGTTGCCACACGCGATTATCTTCGGCTGCAACGCCATGAACAACCCTGCTCCACATTTACCCAAAAACTCCACCTATCAGTCACTACTCTACTTTAATTACTAATAATATATATATATATATATATAATTACGAAACTGACCCAGGCTAAACATGGCCATGCCGAGCCCGGCGTCGGAGAGGATCGAGATCGACTTCTCGATGATCTTCGGCATCGCAATATTCCATCTAAAGAAATTTAAATAAATAAATAAATAAATTTTCAAAAAAAATTAAATAAAAAAAAAAGGAACAAAGAGAGACAAAGTGGAACCGGTATGAAACGAGGGACCAAATGAGGCCGATGAGGCTAGAGTAAGTGTTGGGGTTGCGGATGAGTTTGCGCCAGACCATGATCAAGATCAAACGGGTCATAACGCTCGCAGGGTGGCATCTGTTGATGATGATGTTCGTGATGGTTGGGGTGGTGATGATGAAGGTGTTGCTTCGCATCGGACGGTCCTGATCCGGCGCCGCCACCCTTGGGATCGAGTTCAGCTGTGGAGCTCGAGCCAAGCTTAGAGAGCCCCTCGGGCCCACCACCTTGTTCTCTCTCCTTCTCTTCGTCTTCGTCTTCGAGACCTCTACCTCCTCCAAAGCTGATGTCATCACCACCTCCGTAATCCTCGCCTTCAGGTATGGCTCCTTTTTTTAAAAAAAAATAATAATAAATTATTAATTATTATTTTTCTTTTTCTTTTTAATTAAAGAAAGATGAAAATTTATCAAACAGGAAAAAAAGAAAAAAATAAGATGGGAAATTTAGGTACCTTTGGATGGGCCGTTGGGAGGGTGATCGGCAGGGACGATCATGCGGATCTCCTTGGCTCCGCCAAGGTCCGGCCGGCCGGCAGGGTCTGGAGTGGAACCGAAGACGTGGAGTCCACCGACCTCCGACACCGGCGAAGCACTCGAGCTCCAGACAAACATGTGGAGCTCCTTGGCATCGTGGTGCGCTGCCCTGTGTGGCGCCGGAGCTGGTGGCGGTGCTGGTGGTTTCTTTGTTACTGATGAGATCTCCGGGTTGGGAGCCGGGTAGTGGCCAAACCTCGGTGACCCGCAGCCGTGAAGCGGGTCCTCGAAGTTGGACGGGCGAGGAGTCGGGCCACGGGAAGATTGGAGAGAGTAGAGATCGGCGGGGCCGAAATTGGAAGGCCGGAGCGGGGGAGCACCGCCGACCATGGCGTAGAAATCGGAGTGATTGAAGTTGGAGCCACGGGGAGTGGGGTTGCGCGAAGAGCTCAAGCTATAGATCTCAGCGCCGGTGAGGTTCGATGGACGAGGGGTCATCATGGAGAAGGATCGTCTCGAGGATGTGGACTTGCGAACGGTGACGTGGATCTTGCCATCGCCGCCGACCTCAGCGTCGGCCTGGATGAGATCACGACCACCGTCGAGGGAAACGACGTCAGGATCCACGTGAAAGGAGACAATGGAAGCAGCAGCGTCACCGGGGAACTGGTCAGCGATGAGAAGCCGAGCAGCACGGTACTCGAAGAGGAACAAGAGCAGAGTGTACCAGATGATGCACTGAAGGACGACGACCTGGACCATGAGAGAGCCGGAGAAGCCGCCGTACATGGCGATGAGGAGAGGAATCCCCATGACGAGGGTATTGGGAAGAGTGGAAAGAGAGAAGATGGTGATGGCCCAGTCGAGGTTGCCCGAAGGGGCAAGGCGAGCCCAGACAGCGAGAGCGGCGAGGACGATGAGCTTCTGAAGGGTATCGGCGGCGACAAAGCGTAGATTCATGGTGTAAGGATTGTTGGTGGAGATGAAGTGGAAGGAAAGGAGAGGAACGGCGAAGATGGCGACGAAGCGGTTGATACCGGAACACTGGTCCGGTGAGAAGATGCGCCACCAGCGGACGGAGCCGTAAGCCAAGATCATGGCGACGTAGAGTGGAACGACGGCGGTGAGGACTGTGTAGAGATCTGCCCAGGTGATCATGGTGTTGAGTAAGAGTTAGTAGCAGAGAACAACTACTACTACTACTGCTACTACTACTACAGAGTTCACCACCGGAGTGAGTAGGGGAAATAAAGGGGTATATATAATATATAAAAAATATAATTAGTTAAATAGATAATTAATTAATTAATTTGAGCTAAATTTGGAGGTAATTTAATTGACAAGAAGGGCATGTGAGGGTTGGAACTTGGGACTTGGGAGAGCATGACACTGACAAGAGGAAGGGCAGGAGGAATACTTGAAATTTGGAGGGTAAAATGAGCTCAGATAGGTAGGGTATACTAGTGTTGTTACTATTACTGTGCTTCTTAATGTGAAAACTAAACTATTATTATTATTATTATTATTATTATTATTATTATTATTATTATTATTATTATTATATATTTTTAGATGAATTTATATATATATATATGGCATGAAAGTGAATAAATCATGTTTTATTAAAAATAAAATAAATAAATAAATAAAATAATTGACATAACAATAATGGATTAATAGAATAACTACAATAACTCTAATAAAAAAATAACTACATTCCACAAAAAATGGAGGAGAGTGATAAGATAGGAAAAGCAAAAGAATCTGTATATGTAGGTTGAAGTATTAGTTACACGTTTGTGTATATTTTTTATTTGATTTATCCAATCTATCAAAATATAGAGAGATGAGATGAAAAATTGAGGATTCATCTATTTTTAAAAATTAATTTTAAATAATTGTTTTTTAAGTTACTTTTCCAGCAATTAAAGTAAAATATTGAATAAGGGGAGAAGAGGCAAATTTTTAAATATCAAATTTCTTCAGTATGATTAGAATAAGGTAGTATATGTATAGTTTTGTGATTTTTTTATTTTATTTTATGAATAGAAGAAGCCCATCGGATATCCATTCCACGGATTGTAAAGAGATTCAATCAAAATCAAAATCTAGAAAATGGAATTGTCAACTACCAAAATCATATAATTGACCGATTTAAAATAAGTTATAATTAATTATATATAAAACTTTAATTTAAGTAAAGAGGACAAGAAAATCAACCCTATAAATAAATATCTATAATAGGAGTTAGAATGGTGTGTGGATCCTCCAATAATAACTTTTTAACAATAGTGAAATGGATATTTTTAATACTTAACTTTTAAAAACATGAAAACTTTCTTATCAAGATTAGAATCTTTATTTGAAAATTTTCTTCTGTTTATTTTAAGATTTTTGCTGTTTTTATTTGAAGGGTGATGGAATATTTTGTTTCTATATCAAGCATGGCATGGAATATTAATGAGCTCACTCTTTATTTTAAAGAGAAAACATATTTCTTTCCAAATTTGGATGGTAATTTGAATGTAAGATCTTTTGCTAAGTAAACATTATTATTATTATTTTTTTTTGATAAAAGTGGATAAACCACAAAATTTTATTAGAAAATGAAAAAACAAAGAGAGAACAACAACACAAAGGAAAAAAAACAAACAAGTAAAAACTAAAATCAGGAGCAAGGAACTCTCAATAGAAAAAGAGAAAACAAAATGGACAGCAAGGAGATGATATCTGAAAGTATCAACAATCCGCTTCCATTACTTTAGCAAAAGGTGTCAGTCTCACATGGTGTGGGTGCTACAGACGTCTGCTCCACTTTCAGACGCGGAAGTGGAATTCAGAAAGTGTAGGGAGCGCTTAATGCTGGTAGTGAGTTCGCCTGAAAATTGTTGAGGATCCTTAGCTGCAGAAATCCAAAAGAGAAAAATATGAATGATTTTACGTGCAAGTACTAGAGGATGTAACATTTGTTGTTTGAAAATTCGCCTATTTCGCTCTAGCCAAATATTCCAAAACAAAGCACAGATGAGAAGGCTCCAAACGCTTCGTTGAGCCTTGGCAAAAGATGCTAACCAGTTAGTCCAAACACTATGAACAGAAACAGAGATTGAATCATTATGAAGAGTACTATTAAAGAAGATCCAAAGGCGTTGAACATAAGCACAATGAATAAATAAGTGATCGATAGTTTCCACATCACCATGGCAAAGAACACAATTAGGAGTAGAAACAAAATTACAACCACGGGAAAAAAGATTCATCAGGGTTAAAATTTTGTTATCCCAAGCCAACCAACAAAATAATGAAATTTTTGTGGGACACCCAATTTTCCAAAATTGTAATCCTAAGGGACAACGAAGGCCACCATCAATAAGGAAATAATAGAATGAGCGGACAGAGAAGAGCTTGCTAGGATCCAAACTCCATTCTCTACGATCTAAATCATTAAGAAGACAGGGAATGAAAGATTTTAAGAAAAGAAAATCCTCTACATTTGCTTCTCTAAATAAAGTTCTCAAGTAAGGCAGTCCACAAGCAAATTGTTGAACTGAAATATCCGGGAAATTACAATCAGAAACAAATCAGGCAATAAAGACTATGGAGTCTGTCCATGAAGCCAATTATCATGCCAAAACATGGTCCGCTCACCGTTTAGAATTATGGGTTTTAGAGGAATTCGAAATGCCGGTAATATTGGAAGTAAACCAACCCAGAAAAAAGAAACTTTTTTTGGAGGTTGGTGATACGTAACTAGGGAAGTATCCAATATATGATAATTGAACTTAATAATATATAACCAACACCCTTTAAATGAAGTAGTTAATTTCCACCACCATTTGGCAAGAAGTGCAGTGTTGAAAGTGGCAAGGTCAAGAATTCCCCCATCCACCCATATTCTTAGGTTTACATATACGCTTTCGAGCAACCAATCGAGAACCTTTGGGTCCTAAATCTGGCCCTTTCCAAAGAAAGTCTCTACGAATTCTATCAATAGCCTGAAGAACCCAAGATGGAAGTCGAAAGACGGACATCCAATATGATAGAATTGAAGATAAGACAGATTGAGCAAAAGTAAGCCTACCACCTAGAGACAGTAGGTAGCTTTCCAAGAAGAAAGTTTCAATTTGATCGAAAGTATCAACTTATCCCAATCTTGTTTACGGGGTCTACGGCCTGAAAGAGGAACACCCAAATAAGTTATTGGGAGAGAATCACTTTTGCAATTTAAAATAGTAGAAAAAATGGGATTAGGCAATAATCCATAGCGGCGTACTGATATAGACAACTCTTCCTAAAGTTAACGAGATAAGCCCGAGAGATACCCTCATAAAGATAAAGAATTAATTTTTATTACAAAGAAGGTCTTCAACCCCACGGCACCCAGTGGAAAAAAATAATTAAGTCGTCAGCATATTGAAGATGACAAATTCTACCATAAGACGCCAAGGGTACCCCATAGAGTGCACCAGATGCAATAGCATGGGAAAACATCGCATTAAGCGTATCAGCCGCTAAAACAAATAACATGGGAGATAAGGGATCTCCTTGTCGGAGACCCCTTTTCCACCGGATATAACCTTGTTGAGAGCCATTAATGATGAAACGACCTTTAGAAGAAAAAAGGAGTTGCTGAATCCAGAAGATCCAACGTTGTCCAAAACCCCTTGACTTGAGTACATCGAAAAGAAAAATCCCGATCAATAGAGTCAAAAGCTTTTTGCAAAAATCAACCTTAAAAGCAAAACCTGAAAGTTTCCGTTTCAGAAGCGAAAATGAGTTCCTCGGCAGTGACAATGTTGTCTACAATACAACGCCCTTTGATAAAAACCCGATTACGAATCATCAACCGAGCTCATCTAAAAACCCCGACTTAACCTATTAGCTAAGATTTTTGGAAAAGTATCTTGACGATGGAGTTAAGAAGATTAATAGGTCTAAAATCAGAAACACAATGAGGAGTTTGGGTTTTAGGAATTAGAGCAATAGAAGCCCAATTGATGCATTCCAAATTGGCATTCCCCTCAAAAAAACCGGTACATAGCTTAAAGAGATCAGGATGAATAATGTGCCAATATCTTTGAAAGAAAGAAATGGGAAAACCATCAGGACCTGGCGCTTTGTCAGCTCCCAAGGCGAAAGTAGCTAATTTGACTTCATCTAAAGAAAAAGGTAGTTCTAAAGAAGAAAAATTGATAGAGGCCTTATGTCTGAAGAGAGCATTCCAATCTATCAGAAATCTATTTGGTCTCTGATTACCAATTATAGAATGGAAGTGACCTTCAAATAAACGATGAATGTTAAAATCGCCATCATGCCATACCCCGTTAGAAAGAATACGGGGGATGAAATTGCGATTACGACGACTATTGGCTATCATATGAAAAAATCTGGTATTTGAATCACCAGATTTTAACCAATTAAAAACGCAGGAACGTTGTCGCCAATAAAGTTCCTCCTCGTGAAGAATAGTAGTAAGCTCCATCCAAGTGATGATTCCCGTAGAGACCGAGCAGTGGTGAAAGGTCGCTGATCGTAAATATGATCCGGGAATCCAGCTATGATAGAATGGCTTGTTTTTTAATGGAATTGCTAGGTATAGGCCTGGGAGCCATTCCCTAAGTTTGAGAAAGATTTTAATTTCTTAGCAAGCACAAAAGCCCCACATCCTCTAGGCGAATAATATGTCCACCAATTATGAATATTTTGAGAAAGATCATCATGTAGATAACAAGCATGTTCAAAACGGAAGATGCGTGGTCGTGGAATATAATCTCCTAGCTCTAGAAGTATAGGTGTATGATCTTAGCCAAAGCGAGGCTTTGTAAATTGAGAAACCTTAAGGAAAATTGTAAGCCAATCATGTGAGAGAAGGAAACGATCTAGACGTACCCAAAGTGGATCAGTCTGACCATTAGTCCAAGTGTAATCTCGACCACTAAGGGGGGGTTCAAAAAGATCCAAATCCTGAATCAAATTTGTGGAGCAAGCTATATCATCAAGATTAGGCAAACCTTTATTTTTATCTTGGATAGAAAAAGTAGCATTAAAATCACCACCTAATACCCAGGGAAGTGTGCTAAGAAGGCGAATGTTACGAAGCTCGCCTCCGTAACTCGACTTTCGAGAACGCAGCATTAGGTCCGTAAAATGTAAGTACAAAGAAAACTTGAATGATCAATTTTGTTAAGAAAAGAAATCGAGAGAAAAAGGTGCCTTTATGAACTAAGGTGCCAGTGAGAAGAGTACTATCCCAAGCAATTATGATACCTCCAAATTTTGTCATCGATTCTTTGGTAGAAAGTTGAAAGAATCAAAAACGCCTTCCACCGATTGATCGCCAAAGCGAAGAATGAATTTCTTGCGGTTTCGATTCTTGAAGGCAGTTTGGTTGCTCAACTCGGCAATCATTGCAACTGGAGTACTCTTCTCACTGGCAGCAGACCATAAAGGCACCTCTCTCGATTCTTTGGCAGGTGATCATTCAGATTTTGCTGCTTCTGTTTACGAACCTGGCTCGTTCTCCAGCTGAGTTGAAACGATAACATGCCAAATGTTGAGCCTAATACTACT